>NC_133477.1:12287589-12526236 GCF_025370935.1 Choristoneura fumiferana
TACTACCTTTTCCATTCTGTATATTATTATCAAACTAGTCCATCCAATCAAAACGACATGTCTGATATCCAAATGTTTTTCATTCAAACCAAAATTTACATGTATCAAGAGAACAAAGTGAAAAACAGGAAAAATGTTAAAGCGCGCTACATCAGTCAGAGTTAGAGGATTAAATTTTCATCTGTGCACGTCCCGCGGTGGACAGTGGACTTAATGTTGTAGCTTAAATTATTATTTCTGTCTGGAAAATACGTCTTTATTAATGATTTGCTCAACTGCGGTGCTAAAATTCTCTAGATGAAGTACTGAGTGTGTATGTCATTAAACAGATGGAGATGTTTGTAATTAAACAACCTTCAGTACGAGTACCTACTTACTTTCACCGCCTTTATTAATAGTGACCCATCTCAAAATTTAATAGTACATTGTGTCTTAGGGGTGGTAATTAAGGAAATACGAACAAGAGTCTATTAGAAGCCAGAAGTCGAAGACTGAGGGCTTTAATGAGTCGATGTTCATAATTCCAGTACCGCCCGTTCGACATACAATGTTTTTCATCACATTTGTGAGTAACTTAATACACAAAGAAGACCCATGGGTTTTATTTAAGGTGTTGTAACCAAGTAAGCCTGCATGTTACGATACAACTTAAGAGCAAGTGTGACGCATTTTTTTTAGAAAACAGCGAATGAAGTTTGAGCATGTAAGTTTTGTAAATAAATAAAATGTAAGCTTATTTTTTAAACCAAATAGAAGAAGCAGTTGTACCCCAGACAGTTTTTCCTTTTTCGATTTTTAGAAAAATAACTAATTATGGAATAAACAACAGATATTAAAATATTTAAGGTACATCATTAGGCTATGTTATTCGATAAAAAACTAAGCGATTCATTTATTAATTTTGAGACGCTACCGTTTATGAAAAAAAACCGGCCAAGAGCGTGTCGGACACGCCCGAAATAGGGTTCCGTAGCCATTACGAAAAAAATAAGTAATATTTTTCTAAGGATTTCGTATTTTCTACGGAATATTTCAAGTTTAAGTATATTTTATCCCTTGGCTGCTATTTATTTTTAAACTACTAATAATTCTCAAGAAAACATTATCGTTAGGTATAGTTTTCCTTGTAAGTTTACCATCCTGAATTTTTTCAAATTTTTCCTCCCACGGTTTATATTTTAGAGGACGCTCGATTTTAATGAAAATTAGTAATTTAAAGTTGAATATTTTGCAAACAAATCACTGGATCGAAAACCCGTTTGAGCAACCCATTAATGGTTGGTAAAGACCTATCCATCGATTCCCCACACAAGGTTGGATGAGAAAAAAAAGTAACCCCCACTTTACGTCTATGGGAGGTACTTTAAAAACACTTTTTTTAAATTTCTTATTATACCATTTTGTCGGCATAGTTTACATACATATTCGTGCAAAGTTACAGCTTTCTAGCAATAGTCCCTGAGCAAAGCCGCGACGGACAGACAGACAGACAGACAGACAGACATGGCGAAACTAAAAGGGTTCCGTTTTTGCCATTTTGGCTACGGAAAACTAAAAAAGGGAAAAGCGTCCAAGGTACAACACCCCTGATATACCTTGGACATTCAAAAACAATAAAAATCAACAATCTTATATCGTTAGCGGGATATGATGAGTAAGTACCTACTTATTCATCATGTCCAAAGAGGCAACGTAAATGAAAGTTTTGCCAGCAGCATAATTATCTATGCAAATTGGGAGACCTTTATAATGAAAAATCCACATGAGTGTCACATATAAAAAGAAGGGTCATTACCATTTTAATAGCTGTAAGAGTACGTTAATTTTGTCTGTGCTTACTAGCCTCTGACCCTTTTCGTAAAGAGTATGAAGCGAATATAATATTTTACATATACATAAGCCTCCTTATAAAAAGGAACAATATTTTTGGTCATCTAAGTTTAGATGTGTCACTAATGTGTAATACTTACCCTAATTGAACTACATATAAAGCTTCGAAAAAGTATGGTACGCCGTGCCTTATTTGTTTTTTTTTGCTGGACTTGGCGGGACTTCCTAAGAAATATATAATAATAATAATAATTTAACGTTTATTTCAGGCTCTAGTCCCATACACTTCATGTTAGTTACAGTCTTATAATGATAATGTTAGGGGCTGTTTCACCATCCATTGATTAGTGTTAACTGGCGGTTAGGTGTAATGCCGTCTCTATTTGTTTTGTTCCAATAGACGGAGACGGCATCACATTTAACCGTCGGTTAACGCTAATCAATGGATGGTCAAACAGCCCCTTAGTAGTTTAATAATAATATATAAGTCATCATATATTATTAATCAAAACTGTCTCTAAGTATGAATCATCAGATTAATGTAAATAAGTATGTATCTTAAATTATACACACTATTTCAGTTTATAGACTATTTTTATCACGAGAAAGTACATTACAACGTTTTTACAGTACGCGGACAAGCTAATACATGAAATAACTAGCAAGTAAACAATTAACTTTTCTTCCAACTATGCTTTAATTTCATCATAACCGCACTAAATACCCAGCACAAAGCGGGACTTTTTAGAGCATGTATTGCGCACCACCAAAGAGGTAACACAAATATTTTTGCTTCAAAATTAGCCTGCATAGTATAAAAATATCTAGTGTTAGGTTGGTGAGCCTGACGGTCTTATGAAATTTGACAGATTGCCTAAATAAAATTGTTGCTACCAATCCTACCAAAAACAATAAGTAGCCGTATATTTAAAAAAAAACTTTGTTTGTTTGGTTGGCCAACCTGGCGCCCAACCGAAATTTGACAGATCGCGGGTAAAAATATCTGCTACTGACTACTATCTCTGCCAAAAAAAAAAAAAACAAATTGGCTGGAACCTTGCGAATTTCCCGTGGTGCTTACAAAAATGGAATCATCGAGTGCTAGTGACATTTCTTTCCTATTTAGCATTTATACGCATCCACGAAGACGCGTGATTTTGTCTAAATTAGCCATTAATGACATTGTAATAAGAACCACGGCACGCGTCATCGTGAATGACTCTACCTATAGTTTGGCATGAGTTTTTTTTTGTCTACTATTCCTGTAATAGTTGAAAGAAAAGCAGATTATGCACCTCGCATTAAGTAGGTAATTTATATTGCCCTCGTGCTTTTTAAAGCCCTCGCTGACGCTCGTGCTCCAAATCGGCACTCGGTGCAATAACAAATAACTTTCTGCTTGGTGCAACAATCTACTATTATTTTTAGTAAACCTGTTTGTAGCGCACAAACTGCCGTCGTTTAGCGTTGGAACTGTGACATGTGCAACAAACGCACACGTGCATTGTGCATCCAAATGATAAGTCAGTTGTAACAGTCGCAAGTACACACATATGAAAAGTAGGTATGTGGATGGCAGAGAAATGCGTCAAAATTTTGTGCTATTATATTTATTATATTTATAAAGTTTACGGTGGCAATATGCAATTTAATTGTTCATAGGTACCTAGGCACTTAGTTATATTTCGGAGTAGTTAGTAGTTCTATTTCGATGTGAGAGACACGACTTTTGATAAATCGTGATATAAAGCGAAATTGCTTCCCAGAGCCTCCGAGCAAACATCATCTACGTTCATTTCCTTGTCAATCTGTATCCGAGTTTCCGAGTGAGTCATGTATAATCTATATGTATAAGTGGCTAGAACGGGTAACATTTTCAAGCTCGACTTTCATTGCTTCTGTTTTTAGTTGGGTTACTTACAAAGGGAAAAATAGAGCGATAAATAGGTTTTTATCACACTTAGGTACTCGTCAATGATGTTATTCTATGCTTGTACATATACTAAAGGACAATGGCCTTAATTGTTTTTCCGCGGGAACTATGGATTTACGTATAGTTTTCCTCCCCAAGGGAGTTATGACTTTAGTTTTAAAAAGTTAGTAGAGGTACGTCATTTCGGACTAAAGAGGTTTCAAGTCAGCCAACGTTTTATTTACATCTTTTAAACTTAGCTATGACCCAATTACTTATACCCCATAAAAATTTCCACACATTTGACAAATTTTCTCTACTTATTTTGCATAATATCTCAAGTTTATACTTACCTATACTCAAGGTGAGGTGGCATTCCACAGATTTATTCATTAGTTGTGGGTACAAAGTACCAATTACGTTCTCCTGCATTCCAGTGATTTTATTGGTCCAATTCATTCTTGTCACAGCTTAGTGAAGGGGGAGATTTTTTAAACCACTTCTGAGGAAATACCAGTCGAGAAAAATAAAATATTCTGTTGAACAGAAATATTTTGAGTAGAGTAATAGAAAAATTACAGGTTTTCAACCGACTTCAAAAAAGGAGGCTGTTCTCAATTCGTCTGTATGTTTTTTTGTGTGTTTGTTACGCGATAACTCCGCCAATTGTGGGCCGAATACCAAAATTATATTTTTGTTCCAAAGGACATACTTCTGAGGTGGGCCCATTGATAACAAGTCAGGATCTGATGATGGGATCATAGAGAAAACGAGGGCGACCCTCGAATTTTTAAAGCACACCTATAGCGATTTTGGCATTTTTGACACCAAGTCAAGTATTTACATTCAGAAAGTATCATTTGGTGAACTGAACCTGATAAAGAAGACCGTAGGTACCAGTACTCTGTTATAAAATAACATAACTATGCTGTATTTGAGCTTAATGGAATCGCTGTGAGGTGCATTTTGGCTACACATCACTAAAAACCATGAAAAAATAACTTTTTACAAAAAATGGAACCGACTTCAAAACCTTGAAAATAATTTTCTAAAGTTTCAAGTCGGTGTCTCAGCACGAGAAAGCAGGAGTGATTGAAGCCCAATATATATAAGTAGTATGTAGGTGAGGTAGACGACTATATAGTTCCACTCCTGCTGCCTCGTGCTGAGGCACTGACTTCAAACTAGTAGATTATTTTCAAGGTTTTTGAAGTCGATTCCATTTTTTGTTTAAAAAGTTTTTTTTTAATTAATACAGAATAGTTGAAAGTTTCATGTGAGCTGTAGTGTAGCTTTATAAAAGATTTTACTATTTCATTATGATATTTAAGAACATGGCATTTCAAAAATCGGCCCGTAAAGTAGTTTTTTGATCGACAATGTAGGTAATAGTAAGTTTGTCGAAGGCAGTAATCTTTGAGTCAGTCTATATTTTATTTTAAACTAAGCATTTATAAACTATCAAATTAATGCATCCATTTCTTTCCATTCGCTTCTTTGATATTATTAAAAACTGGAGTTATCCTATTGCAATCGAATCCATTTTTTATTATTTTTTATTCGAAGGCTTGCCATCATTCTGCAGCTATCTTATACATAAATACAAAGCATAATTATTGCATTATACGTATAAAATATGTATAATATATAAAAACAAAGATTGTGAATGCCGCGTGTTATCACAGCAAAAACTAGTTTAATTGAATCTTCAGTGAAGCTCACCGTTCATCCTAAGTTATTAAGGTTGTGTAAATATTTCGACTACTAAAATTTAATTACTTATATTTTTTAATACCAAACATTGTTGTAGCAGAACAAAACAGGAAATTGTGTTCTAAATAATTTATTTCAATACCTAATTCATTTTATTTGTTTCTGAATGTTGTGCGTTATTATGAATAAATTACAAAATAATCTACAGAACTATTTAAATCAAATACACATTTAGATTCAATTCTTTTGGCAAGACACAAATACAGTCAAACTCTTTATTTATTGACTATAAATGAAATAAGAGATACAAATAAAAAAATCTTATCAAGCTGATACACTCTACCTCTTGTATAGAATTATCTAAGGAAAAGAATGACACTGTCCAAAAGTCGTCCAACAAAAAGTTATTAACTTTTACGAGTGAATCTTCTTCCTTATATAATTTGAGGGTAGACAAAGGCTGTAGGCGCACCCTTCTATAAAAATAAATAGGCACAGAAGTACTGAAACAGAAAAAACCGAGTAAGAAGATCGTCATTTCGTCGTATACTTATGTATTTTTATGAGATTATCCTCGCATGCAGTTCACTAACAAACTCTCTCGTCTTTTTTGAACGGCGTGTAAGGGTTTCTTAGAGACGTTTTAAAAGTTCTTCTTTGACTTGTTATATTGGTTTGTTTATAATCGAATATATTTTATAAGTCGAATGCCATCCACTATTTTTATTATTATTGAGCTTGGGCTACTTAGCCTAGCTTATAAAGTAGCTTATAAAATATATTTTTTGCTTGAAAGGGATATAAATGAGCATTAATTACACGGACATTGTTGTGTGTAGAAAGAGAACATCGTCATCTATTTCTAGTGGTCGAATTTGAATTGAAGTTTGACGTACATTACGTAGACGTTAACAGTACAGTACTTTTTGACGACAATGCAAGCGCAAGCACAATCAGCAAAAAAACATGTATTGTTAATTAATAAAATTGTCATGAACTTAGAACTATTGGCATTCCAATTAAATTCTTATAAACAGATACAATATAGTAAGACTCATAAGACAAATTAGTAAATGACTTTGAAGGACTGTCGTAATCGCACTGCTGTATCTACTTTTATTTTCTTCACCTGTCACCGTAAACTTGCACCAAATTTAATGTTAACTTTATTATAATATTATGTCCTTTGCAAAGCGTGTTTTAAAAAAAGTGATTTAAATGCAATGATTTTTTTTTTAATAACACATTTTTTTAATTACTTGTCACCACATTTGTATTACTTATTTTGCTACACTCAACTGTTACTTTCAGAATCTAGCGTCACATAAAATCATGCCAAACATAAAACTGATCTTTTACCTTTCGAAATAAAGTGCAGAATTCAATCAAACACCGAAGCAGCGCACGAGCTCCCGAGAATTCTTATTCACAGTGACGATGAGTCATAAAATGTAAAGCTTTCAAGCTAAAATGTGTAAGCCCTTTACATATTTATATTAGAAACTTCACGCATAAAAAACTTTTACCATTACGTTAACAGGTTTCATCATTATTCATTTGTATCTAGATTTTAACATTCGGGTACAATCATTCACGTACTCTTATGGCAGATTATTTTTATATATTTTAAAATGTATACATACGTATACATATTATTATACATACACACACACATACATACAAACATATACATATTATTGTTATTTTTTTATTGGGACAATAAATAAATAAGTAAATAGAGAATAGTCTCTAAGGCCCTAACACCTAATCAGCTAATAAGGCAAATCCACTGTAAAACTGTGTTACTTAATCTCATTTGATTAAGAATTGACCTAAATATTAGGTAAAATAACACCATCACACTGTGTTGTATTCACACAAAATGTCTATTCTTTTTTAGGGTTCCGTAGCCAAAATGGTAAAAACGGAACCCTTATAGTTTCGCCATGTCTGCCTGTCTGTCCGTCCGTCCGCGGCTTTGCTCACGGACTATCAATGCTAGAAAGCTGTAATTTTGCATGAATATATGTAAACTATGCTATGTAGGTTTTTTTTTATTTAATATTTAACGTCCAGTTATAATTCGCTATCATTTCAAGCTCATTCTGTTTGCTTCATTGGTGCCAGCTTTGCTTTTAAAGAAATCTTACACGAGTCAGGTCACTACTGTATAATATTTACACAGGCAGCAATCACAAAAAAGTAGTCGACAATTACGTAAGATTTTTGTTGAAGACAAAAGTGCTAGGTGAGTATTTCTCCCTTTTTTAGTTACAGTTTTAAAGTCGGTTTTTTTTTAATACTTATTACTAAATCAAATTTGAGTCATTAAAAAAAACAATTGTGTGACACAAACTCACTAACAATTAAATATACATAATGTATAATACGAGTGGCAAAATATTTCTAACAAAATACTTATTCTTCAAGAGTTGCATTTAATTTCACTTGCACCGCAGAATTCTAGCAGTTTGTAGCAAGCTGCTACGCTCAGCGTAGCAAGGCGATTGATCTACGAGCGCTACGACGTTCGTTTCGTAGCATGAGCAATACATTAGTTTGCATTTGTATCACTAAGCTAAAGTGCCGTTATACATTTAAGGTTACATTACATTAGCTTTATGTACTTCAATTACTTTATTATAGGTATGTCTCGTACGCGTTGCGGAGACAGCAACACAATATAATTGTCATATTTATAAAAAATATTCAACAAGTAGGTACCTACACGTGTTTTCTCTGGGTGGTTATTCCATCAGAGCCGCAGGTTAGGGTGAATAGTCAAGTTGAGGGTAATACGGATTTCACGTACGAGTTGAAAACTGAGATTTTCACTTCGATTGCAAGGAAATCCATTAACATGCACATGCGAGCAAAGTATAACAAGGTAAAAGGTTTGTCCAACTAATATTACGAGTAAAAATATAACGCGTAGGCTGCTTTTGAAATCGGGAAAGAATCCTAAAATTTCAACCTTTAAAATAAGATACAAAATTTTGTATGCTTGTTTGTTCTGTTCTATGTAATTTTTAATATTTTCGACGAAAACTTTCAAGTAATTTTGGAATTTCAAATAAACTGTTATATTAATGGTTTATGGGTGCAAAGGCGTGAGTAAACAAAACTAAGTTTGTACCAAGGCTATTAGGTACTTCATAAAAAAAAGTGTAAGTTCATCAGTCGTTGCATGCTGTTTTACAAATAATATCAAAGTTTATTTCATATTATTCTACCCACAGCCGTCTGTAAACTGTCGCATTAAAACAAAACTAGCATTTCCCGTAAATAAGAAAATTGCATTCGTATAATTTTCATTTGGGCTCCAACTTAGTGCGAAATGTGGCGAAGCGTGGAAAGTTCAGCAATAATAACGGCGCGTAAATCTCTTAGTTCTTTCATGGAGACGCTGTAAAATCTTGGTTTCACGTAATAAAGCTTCAACCGTAGGACATACAACGTTTTCAAATTAAACGAATGGAAAATTGAAACAATATTATGTATGTATGTATGTAAACTCTTTATTGCATATAAAAATAAAAATACAAATACTTACACAGAGAAATATTATAATAACATTATTGGAGTTTTATCGTTGCACTAGGTATCGAGTCAGAGGTCAATTGTTTGAGCCCATAGACGCGAATCAATAGGCTATTGATAGATAGCTACTACTGATAGAGTGCAATATTATTATATTATGGATTATATAATGTTAATTTTTATTTTATTGTTATTGTATTGTAAAACTCTTTATTGTACATAAAAACACATGAAATTAACAGAAAACAGGATGTACAAAGGCGAACTTATCCCTTAAATCCTTTATTACTCGTAGCAGTACGATTGTTCGACGAATTTTAAAACACAAAACATCATCACATCATCATCTCTATCATCATCTGCTAGTGATCTCTTACAATCAGGAGACCCACTTGCTCGTTTGCCATCCAGTCGAATAAAGAAAAGCATATCAGCCGTTAACGTCCACTGTTGGACATGGCTTTCCCCATAGACCTCCAGTTACGAGTACTTCGGTTGCAAGTGGCTTGGATCCACCGTGAATCCACGGCTTTAACTAGATCATCCGTCCATCTCATTGGTGGACGTTCAACGTTGCGCTTGTGGATTCGCGGTCTCCATTCGAGAACTTTTCGGCCATTTGTTTTCCATGCTACGAGTATAATTATGGCCTGCGCATTGTCACTCCAACGAGCTAACACAACTAATATTAGAATAACCTTAACTAACAAAAAGTTGGAAAACCCCCGACTTTGTCACTTCAAAGTTCAATATCTCAAAAACGGCTGAACCGATTTTGATAAAACATATCTAAGACCCATCGCTAGAAAACCTGCTTTCAAATAAAAATAACCGCATTCAAACCAATCTACTCGTTTAAGAGCTGCGGTGCCAAAGGCAGACATACACACAGACACACATAGCGGTCAACCTTATAACACCCCTCTTTTTGCGTCGGGGGTTAAAAATAGAAGTGTGCATAATAAATATCTTACGGTTTTCCAATAATTAAAAATATTGAGCCGTGACTTATGAAAGTAGCAATAGATGGCACCACTTGACACTATTGGCGTGTGCAAACGGTTATGATTTTCAGGAGGTTGGTTGGCAGCCTTGGTGGTCCATTCGTAGGGCCTTAGCGCGTATTGCCATTGAGATATTGGTTCCCATCCCGTGTCGTACCCAAAAAACTATTTTATAAACTATCGACCGTTCCTCACGCGTTCCTGAAAAAAAAGGCATTGACGGACGAACGGACAGATGGACCGACGTACAGCAAGGGTTCCGTTTTTGTCTACAACAAAGTGAAAATAAAAATAATTTGAATGTCAGCATTTACACGATATTAATTATTAGGTACTAGATAATTACGTGGCATTTTCCTCGACAATTTTATTCATATTATTATTGTAAATTGACTATTTCTGAGAAAGTCCAGGTTAATTTTAGATAGGTACTTGTTTCGAAACTTTTATCAATAAATGAATTTTCAAGCGAATCTTTATTTAACTGAAGCTTTATTTTTAAGAACTTTTAAGCAAAGCCCTAAGAGCGAAGGGTTGATTGAATTTATCGAGAGCAATTTAATTTGCTAGTCCCAATTTATCAGTGAAACTCGTACGCTTACGTATTCGCAGATCGAGGTAAGGTACAATTTAATTTTCATTTTATTACACCTCCGTAGAGTTTACTTTGGAATTTTGTTTAATTCCTAGGGTTGTCACAAGACAGTGTTATGTCCAAAAAAATAAAAGAAAATCAATGCAACATACCTTCATTCATTTCATGTATGTAGTTGTAAAACATAAGGAGGCTTGGGTAAACTAGTTACATAATAAAGTTAAAATTGTCAACCCTAGCAAATGAAAATGGCTAGTATCTAACAGGATAAAACGAGGTCTCAGTAACAACGTTAGGATCAGTTAGTTTCTTTCGTTACTTCGTCTCGAGATCACGAACAAATCCAAACATGGCATTCCTGTTAATGTTTTAGGTATACATAAGAACTTTACAAAACTGTATAATGTTAATTTTAAATAGCGAGGTAAGGAAGTTCCGTAGTTTGCTGGCAGCATAGCGTAATTATATCAATAAGTGAGGTAACTCTGCTGTACAGAGTTACTACACGGTTGCACGCGATCTATCTCAGAGGGGTCGCGGGGGTGAGGTACAAAACCGCACGCGCCGTTTGGCGTTGGTGGACTCTTAAGGTGCGGGGCAGAAAAGCGTTACTTCGCTGCTCCCAATCCGTCCGACTTTCAATGTCTATCTATTAATATGGTTTGAGCATATCACTGTGACATTTAAAGTAAAATAAATTCTTCAGCGGATCCTAGTTCAAATAGTCGCACAGTACAGTTTAGACAGGCTTAAGTTTATTTTTTTCCGTTACACAATAAAACCGTTCGTTTTACCTACCTAAGCACTTGTCTTTGTAACTTTATATAGCTGGTGCTTGTCTTTGTTTATCTTTCTGTTACCTTGAAATCATCAAATTATTTTATGCAAAAGAGTTCTGTCAGCGGCCGATAAAATATCCAGTACAAGACAACATACATACATTGACGATACGTTACATAAGACAATAGTTTATTTTCTAATTTTTTTATTGGACTAAATATTTAGGTAATAGTAAGTAATTATATGGACGAATGTGTACCAAAATGAATGTATTAATGATGATGTCACTGCAGTGACAGCACAAAAATATATATGCTCATCAGATAGGACTTCAAACCGCTATACTTGACATTCCTAACTGTTGCCAAATGTAAACAATCACAAACAACGATTTAAGTCTAAAATAAAGAAACTTTTAAGATTAGCAATGTAAGTTAACTTTATTAGTCTGCTAAATTCAAGTGGACGGAACTAAGATAAACCCCACATAAACTCTAACCAAGTGAATTAATTCAACTTTATCAAACGCAGCGACATCAACGGTAGTAAATCGTGACTTCTTCGAGTGTAAAGTAACTAAAGACATTCTCTAGAAACCACTAGAAGATTTAGTTCATTCATTGAAAGATACGATGCGGGCAGCAAACAGAAATAAAAAATTAATACCTGTTTTCCTTGGTCACGCCAGAACCTGAGAAAAACTATTGATTTCATCCACCTTTATTTTTTAAGTTTTCTTATACTTTGTACAAGGTTTTTATGGGGAAAATAAAGGAAATTACGCAAAAAAACTAGAAAATATAATTTTTTGGAAATAATTTCAATCCAATTTCTAGGCCGAAAAGATTGTATATGCAAAGCCGCGGGTAAAGGCTAGTAGCTTTAGTTAGTTAGTTTTAGCAGTAAAACTAGCTATTACATATTTTTCAGATCTCGCAAACTGCTCTAACATTATCGATGAAAATCTAGGATATTTTTGGTCCAGAAATCGATTAGTGAAGATAGCTAGATGTTTAAATTTATTGTGCGGCACACATCTTCTAATAAATGGCGGAACCACGTCGACAGAGAACGAACGTCCCCGTATGTTCATTCACACACACATTCCACATAACTCAATTTAAAACGAACATTGCATTGCACCAAATGTAAACGAGTGTCGTAAGTTCGTTATCTGTAATACAGAAATGTAAGGTGAAATCCTTTTTAATTTAAACCCGGTTAATTAGGCCGTGCGCGCTCATTACGGGTGCATTTCAAAGCTTATCTTTTAGGGTGATATTATTTTGATAGGATGAAGCGGAAGCTTATTCATCATCATCATCACCATATCGGCCGTAGGACGTTCACTGTTGGACGAAGGCCTCCCCATGTACCTACTTCCAGTTGCCTCGATTGGAAGCGGCCTGCCTCCACCGTAAACCTATAATATGAAAATGAGAAATGAAAATGAAACATTTTTTTCGTTAGGTACACACAAATATAAATAATAGATGCAACAAAAAATAAAATAAAGTAAAGTAAAATGAGAATACAAAATACAAAAAAAATACGAATACTTATTTGTTTGTGCCCGAAATGGTCCCTCCTCAGCATAAAACGCGGACTCCTTTGGACCTAAGGCTTAGGTGGAGCCAGCGCTGGTTTTCCTGCGTCAAGGTCATCCATCTCCTAATAATTGTACCTAAATACAAAAAATAATTAAAGCTCTTATTTGATGTAAATTGTACCAACTTTTATAAGCTATTCTTTACTATACATTCGGTTGTAAAAGGTTGCCTGGAAGTGAGCTCCGAAGTAATAAAGCCACTTATTTCTTCCTCCACGTATTTGTTTTCTATATTGTTAACAATATGGTGTTCACTAAAGAGTCATTGTGTTTTGTAACAACAACTAGTGATGTAACTTAGCAGTTTAGACAGAGCAAATTCATAGTACAGTGCATGGCAGAGTCGGGTCCTCCCTGACGTCTGTCTAATTTTCAGTGTGTGTAAGGAGTACGACCACCTATTAGAAATAATTACGCTATGGGTTCCACATCTAACAAAATTTCGTCATTCTGTAGTGAACCCTAAGTACCGATTGACCGATTTAAATCAATTGTATAGCTTTAGAATTGTGCACAATTTTTATACCTAAAACGCTTGTATCTATGTATTACACATTTCTAGTTTATTTATTTTGTGAAGACTTCCTACTTATTTTTATAATATCAAAACAGACAGAGAGATGGTGTAAACTTAGTGATATATTCTAGTTAAAACATTTCATTTATCCTCTGTATTTGAAAACTAAAATAAGCTCCAAGCTACAAAGCTAGATAATGCATACACGGGGTGCGTTAAAAACTTGTCATATTTTTATAAGTAGGTTAACCCAGTTTCACTATTTCCTAGGATGTTGGATTACGTTTTTTTCGGAATTAGTTTTATCTCCAGCTTCTGTTTTAAATGTTTACCTTAAACACTTATAATAATGCTAGCGAATGCCCGCGACTTCATCAACGAAACATACGTTTATCGCAATCCCATGGGAGCTATACAATTTTACGGGATAAGGCCCAGCTTATATACTACTAGTGCGCTTAACTTTATCCAAATCCGTCAAGTCATCATTTTTCATTTATTACAGTAGGACAGTCACTTTAAAGCGCAAAAACTTAGCTAAGAACCACTTCAAAACTTTCAGTTAAGAAAATCTCATCGAAATCGTTCCTTCCTGCTGAGAGCCACAGTGCCACAGACAGGCAAATAGACAGACGTTGGCATCAAACTTATAAAAACCCCTCTTTTTGCGTCGGGGGTTAAGAAATAAGCGTTAAGTAATTAACATTTTCGCTATTCATTAAAATTGTACCTACTTATATTCGGATGTTTTATTCGTCTAGCCCACAGCCCTCTCCCTGGGCAAACTTGCCAGCTCAGCGCATGCTTACTAATTACCAACTTTACCCCGAAACCCATGGCATGTTTATTCACTGCAGCATTGTTTTTATAGTCCTCACCGCATTACATTAATTTACACAAAACCCAACTCATTTCGGTTGCTTTTACAAGCATTTTGTGTCAAGAACATTTTTTCATAAAGGCTTATTTTTACATCTGACTCTGACCAGCGTATTCTGACACAAAAAACAAACAACTTGCCTACCCACACGGAACACAAGATACGGAAACCCAGAAAATGCACGAACATTTTCATATTCTTGTATTTTTCCGAAGTTTTATTAGAAAAGGAAGAAGCTATTGTAACAATGTTAACGTGTTTGAGCTTTGTTACGTTTTATTTCAAACAAGAGTATGTCGTTAGCTTTGTTTTTACTAGAGTTTAACATGCCCAGACGGGATATTTTTAGTAGGGTCGTGACGTGAAGACGTAGACCGTAGGCGTACTGTCTAACACACACACGTAAATAATCGGGATGACGAGTCTTATCTGTCAAACTGTTTTAGATAGCGGCAGGAAGATTATTTTATTATAGATTGCGTTTGCAATTGAGTCAAACAATGGGACCTTCAAATAAAAGCTTGGTTTTATAATGAACAAAATAAGCTTTTACTTATATTGAGTTTGAAACTTCGATTGTGCTGCACATAATTTGTTATCTCTTATTAATCGTACGTAGCCCTTCCATTATGAACGTTCTGTCAACAATCCTTATACGGAAATTATATTCGTCCCAAATCCCACCCAACCGTATGGCAGATTGTGGATTACAAAGATTCAATTTTACATTGTACACTGGCATAAAATATTTTACGAGACCGTAAATTTAAAATAATCGAATCGCTCTAAAGGGTGTACTTAAATCGTTTAGGACGGGAATTAGTTACTAGCATGAAATTCTTATTATTCAGACTTTATAGTTAAGGGGATCCCATGCCCCAATGACCTTCAATCTGAATTCCTTGGTTTTCTAATGTTTTTGTAGCTTATTACATTAACAACAACGGCTTTAAGCAATATAGTATCCCATATTTACTTCAAAGTTCATTGTCTTCGAGATATTTGGCATCAAAGTTGAACAATTTTAGACCAAAAAACTGGTTTACTGGCCATAAATTTTAAGTTAATTAGTTTCAAATGAAAACCCTCTACCAGTTTTTAGAGACGTCAAAGACGAACCCAAATATGTAGATTTCGTATATGTTAGATCTTTCAGGTCAATAGAGATACGAAATAAGTGTTTTTTTTTTCAGACAATGTTTAAATAAATCATACAAAATGAAATAATCATTTTTTTTTTCAAAATCCGGTAGACAAAAATGGAGATAAAAGATTGGAGAACCAATAACCGTTTGACGTATAATTCTATCTGTAGTGCAAAAGTAGGAGATACGATTCAAAACTTGTCAAAAATCGATGGTTGTTTTCATCAGACTAAAATGAACTTTTTACTTCTTATGTTCGCGAAATTTTTATTTATATTAAAATTTTCGGGCACAAAATATACATACCCACAATAAGTTACAAAACAAAAATAACACTCGAAATGTATTACACATTACACAACATCGTAGACTCAAGTCGTCGTGCGCCAGAAACTGTTACTCAAATGACTCAACTTTTCTACCTCTCAGATGAGTTCTTGAGTCAGTCAGAACCACAGAACTAGACGCGGACGCCAGACTAGATGCGGTACCAATGCCATTGAAAGATGACATCAAAGAGATTGTAGGGACGAATGATGTAAGTGGCGCAGTATCAAAATGGAGGAATTTGCAAGAAGCCTACACCATGAGGTTTGGAGAGGGTGCCGTTCAATATGTATAAAAAAAATGCAAAACAACGTTCCGGCTAATAATGTAAATCATAATAAACGTTAGCCAAGTTAATGTCATAAAGGTGCACAGCGCCTCATCTACGTGAAATAGAAGCTCCGCAATGCTGAGCTCCGTCGTCTTATAATCACATTCGTTTAACTTTCCCTTGTTATGTAAAACGTACGTTAGGTATGTGTTTCAAATATTATTAAACATGACTGTGCTATTCGTTAATTGCCTAATTTCAGTACCTACAGGTTAGGTCTACCGTTTATTATTTTCTCATAAATTTTGTAGTACGAGTATGTTGTTATGCATTTAGTTTTAATAATGATATGCAAAGTGAAGATTAGCGAAAGTGTTGTAGTGTATTAAATCATTACAAACCAGTTTGAAAAAGACTAAGAAGAGAAGAGAGAGTAAGTTACGGTACCTACTTACTAATGCAATGGAATCATTTTCAACCACCTCTGTAATAACGCATGTTTTTGAGCAAATCGTCGTCGCAGACTGAGCTAGAAAAATTAGTAGGTACGTATGGCTTTCTATCCATATACGTGATCACGTTTCTATCTCTTGTGCCACTTCCCTCTTATTCTTAGCTCTGTTAGTCGGAACATTCCAAGCCACGCAATCTCTCTGTCCGGGGAGTATTCATTAAGAGTGCAGTTTAACTCATCAAGTGTCAACCGTACCCGGGGACAGGAGCGGTGCTCTAATTAACTGTCCCAAGCTATGTACGTGAATGTCTTTGCAGACTGTACTTCGCAACTTGCGTTATTTGAAGGGTTAACTTCCAGTGTGCCGTGCACTTTTGCTTCACGAGAACCCTCAAACTCTGGTAATTTTAAATCTATTTTAAATCCATCATTTTTATTTTTGACTACGAACTCTGGAATCCATCCTATATCTAAAATTTACCTTGTTTGTTTGATTTTCCGTTTTCATGCATTAACTACCTATTGAAACGATTGGCATGAAATTTTGCATACCTACATCATGTAAGAAGATCAGAACAAAATAATAGGGTACCTTTTATCCCGAAAAAAGTTTTTCCCTGAGGCGTGATGAACGAATTTTTCTCGAATGAAGTCACGAGAAACAGCTTGTATTAAATAAGATCTATTTAAATATACCACTGATAAAAACAACAAATGTGACTTACTAATGTGTTAGTTACTCCTACGCTCTACTGAAGTTACATCAAAGAAATCACTATATTTTAAGTTAGTGACAGCGAATTCATCTTGTTAATTGATAGTTAAAAAAAAAACTGAAAGCAATGGCAACAAAATCATTCGTGTAAAATAATTTTATTCTTTTTAACACTAATTTTGTTTTGATAATCCCAAAGCCCGTCCGATTTAATTTTAGTCCAATCTGAAGGAAATATTAAAGGTCTTATACAAATAAATAATGAAAATTGTGTGGGTGGGTAAGCGCTTCTTAAAAAGGTTACGAATAAACAAAACAACATTTCTTAGATCAAATACAATGTTGATTATTTACTTACAACTTTACATAAACCCACCTACTCAGCCCGTAAACATTAGAAATTTCCACAGTAAATCAGGTATTGTTACCAGGAAACAACAGATTCTACAGAAATTCAGTCATTCAGAATAAGTCGCGTATACTTTGCACAATTACTTTTTCAATACATTCTGACTAAACGCCGCGATAAGACTTTGAATACACAAGCACATAAAAGAAATAAAACGGAGGGAGCACAAAGGGACTAAATTCGCACCACATAACATAAAATATAAACATTTCTCTGTTGCCCGACGACGCAGTTAACCTCTTGAATGAATACAATGTTTTCTCATAAAATATCCTAGCTCCAAGCTAATAACACGTGCCTCAGATGGTATTTACTATGGTTTGCTATGGCTGCAATTGCTACGCAATTTCCTACCTTACGTTTCGAACAATATATGAACGTGATACAAAATTTCTGCGTGAACGTATGGATTTGTTCTGTTAAATTTGACGATTAAGCGCTTAAAACAAGGAGCGTTTGTGATTACAACGTATTTTCGTTTCAACGTAAATTCATTCAGGCACTCGTACGCTGTTAGGGGAAGCAAATATTTTACCGGCTTTAAGTTGAGATGGATTAATAAAGAACGGTTGTCAGTTACTTCTGAACCTAAACTACTCCAACCGAAAGAAGTATTTGTAACCATAGCCAAAAAACAAATGATATAAATTCGACTCAGCGCCGAGTTGAATAATTTTATAATCTTTTGAAATATCTAATATATTAAAACATAGGCGTTATTATTTTATTTCATTACACAAGCAGTGGTATGAAATATTCATAACGAAACTTTTATAATCAAATACCTGTCATCGAGATGCATCCGAAAACCTGGCTAAATCTGAATCGAATTCACAAACGAAAGTATTCCGTATTAATTAGAATTATTAAAATTAATATGGCTACTACAATCATTTACCTGCTACTTCACAACCTCTCCGCGTGGTACGGAATAGTTCAGTCCTATCTTTGGTGCGACTACTGAATTGAGTTCATAATTATCACTCTTCATAATTCTTTTCATCGTCGCTTTTTGTTCATAATTTTTATGGCTACGAACTAAAATAATTTCCTTGCTCACCCGCGACCTTACGATAGCTAAGCTTATGCAAAATATGCGTGTTCATGCAGTTCCTCCACCTCCACACTGTAAGAACACACACAAATCACACAAACCCATCTATCACCACCACCACACTACACTGACGCGTTTCGAACTCAAACAGAGCTCATCTTCAGAGTGACACAACCGTACACCATGCTACCAGTTGTTAGAGAAAAAAAAATTATTTTAGTTCATTGATATGGACCTCCGCAAAGTAACGCCTGATTCAATAAATTATTTTATGGCTACCATCGCAACGCTAACAGACACTTCTCATGATTTGTTTACTAATATTTTTTATTTCTAAGAATATACTAACAATTCATAATATCGTTTTTCATAACATTTTCCTTCTTATTAGACAGTCATCATTTTGTTTTTTTTTTTTAACGAGAACATATCAGTACTGAACTGTAATGTTGTTTTTCAGAACAATTAGCAATACAACAGAATAACAGATAGTGATGTAAAAAGGTTATTAACTAGTATATTAACTAGTTAATAACCTTTATATATAGGTTATTAAATAGTCACTAGGTATTTATGTAGGTTAATACGTAGTTCCAAAAATAAATCATAACCTAGTGGCCTAGTGGTGTGACCTATGTCTCAAACAGTAGGTTCAAATCCAGGCTCACATCTCTGAGCTTTTTGGAATTTACGTGCGAAATTACATGTAGGGCCTGTTCCACCATCCATTGATTAGTGTTAACTGACGGTTAAATGTGATGCCGTCTACGTCTATTCGATAAAAACAAATAGAGACGGCATCACATTTAACCGTCAGTTAACACTAATCAATGGATGGTGAAACAGCCCCTTAAAATTTCCCACGAGCTTTACGGTGAAGGAAAAGATCTTGAGGAAATCGGCACAACCTGCGAAACAATTCAATGGTGTGTAAATTTATCAATCCGCACTGGCCCACAAGGAACGCTGTCCAAGTTCTTTTATTCTGAAATGCTGGGATGATATTATTATATTTGTAATAGCAACTGAATAGGTATTTTCTCCTGTACTTATCTTTTATAAGTATATTTCTTTTCTTTTACCCAATAATATTATTTATAAAATAATCTACGAAGCTTGTTATACTAATACCTTATTCCAAGAACCAACAATATAAAAGATACGAAAGCTTTTTACGAACGATCCAGGAAATCACACACTGGCGAGCAAAAATAATAAGTCACATTCCGTACAAAGTTGTATAAAAAGTGATCCGTCATTTATGCTCGTCACTGTTCAACTCTGAAATCAATAAGCAAAAGATTTTAGCGATATCAAACAAATCGGCTTACTTTTTCGGTGCTTATTGGCCTACTTATATTAGAAAAAATAAATTAAAACGTATTCATTTTCTCGCCGTTTTTACTCTTATTACTATGGACGTGCAATTTAGATAGCCATACTTGCATCATCACAGCCTATATACGTCCCACTGCTGGGCACAGGCCTCCTCTCAGAACAAGAGGGCTTGGGCCGTAGTTCCCACACGGGCCCAGTGCGGATTGGGAACTTCACACGCACCATTGAATTGCTTGTTGTCTGCCAGAGTCGCATATTGCCCAGATGTAGCTACCCATAGAGTCATGTGGGGTAAACGTACTCAATGGGTATGTGTACGCAATCCTATACATTTCAGTCCGAAATACGTTTATCCCACATGACTCTACTAGGTACATTTCAAAGATTTAGCCAGATGTGTCCAGCCAGTTTTAGCGTGAAAGAATAACAAACACCAACTTTTTCATTTATAATGCTAACAGCACCTAACCACAATAATAAAGGAAAAAAATATCCTAAAAAGTATTTCAAATACTTAGTAATCTAGCTTATCGGATTTTGTCTAACTAAGTAAAGCGAAACCAAAAGGAAATAAACGTTTCATTTACGATAAACACGGCGACGAGTCAGCTTGGAAACTGTTCGGCCAAACTCTTTTAATTATTCGCAACTCGGGGAATTTTTCCTAACTCCAGCGAATCCATTTAATGAACCCTGACAAAGAGCTTTGAGATAATGTCTCCGGAGTTTTAATAAGTATGTTAAATATATATGTAGGTATTAAACATACATTATTTTAACTTATTACAAATTTAAGCTCGCCGTTTCAACAACTTTTATGAAGTTTTTAGGTTTTTTCTTCATTCCAGTTATTTATATTTATTAATTTATAAACCAATTAAAATTTCTACAGCATTATATACCAATGCGCTGTTAATTTAAAAACATGAAAATGACCACAAATAATAATACCGTAATAAGATATTTACTGAGTGAAGATCTCATTTATACGAAAATATTGATACTGCACACGACTGTACAAATTTTGATATTTATTTCGTAAAATAAAATTCATAAGATATGACCAACGAAAGAATGTTAAAGTACGTGAATTCAAAAAACCTGTGAAAGTTAACCATCATTTCTGATGTAATCGTATTATAACTGAATTTCAATTACTTCGAATTAATTCGAAAATGTGCACCATCTGTCTAAAACAACGTCTTACTGTATTTATATTTCCATGTAATCCTCCAAAAAATCAATCAAAACACGAAAAAAAGGATCGCAGAAAGTAAATGTATGTTAATTGTTACCCCAAATTTAACGCGAGCGAAGCCGCGGGCAAAAGCTAGTTATTTATAAACGTACTACTTAGCTTTTGTCCGAAACTCTGCCGAGGTCAGTTTTTCCAGAACGCTATAATCTGGACATCTTTAAGGTCAAAGTGAACAAACACCATCTAGGCAAACGTGTACCATCTTAGGCTTCATCTTCGCCTTCCATCAAGCGAGATTGATGCCAAGCATGAGCCTATTTTTTTATAAAAAAAAGCTTTTTCCTGCGGCTTCGTCCGCGTGGAATTCGGTTATCGCGTGCTGTTCCCTCGGGAACTGTGCATTTTCCGGGATAAAAAGTAGCCTATGTCACCCTCTGACCCATAAATTATCTCTACGCCAAATATCACGTCGATCCGTCGCTCCATATCGACGTGAAAGACAGACAAACACACTTTCGCATTTATAAGATTAGTATGGATTATTATCAAATTACCATCAAATTACCGACACTTTAAATAATCGAATTTTATTTCAAAGTCAACGTTTTGAGTATTTTCATTTGATCGAAAATTCAATTCGAGGAATTGTCATTACAAGTAATTTCAATTCATATATTTTTAATTATCCGATGATTCATTGTATAGTTGTATTATTTCACGGAAAACGTTTCGTAATTTAATGTTTCCGTTTTTTAATAAAAAACTTATTTCATGTAAAATAACTTGAATATGAGTTATTTTGCAATTATCCTAACCTACTTTTCTGGTATCAGTTCGATTGTGCGAGGGTCACAGTTCTAACCTAACCTGACCTACTTTTTTGTTGACAGTTTGAATCTGCAAGGGTCGCAGTTCTAACCAATCTTAACCTAATTTTCTGGTAGCAGTTCTAACATCTATCTAAAAATATGAAAAGGTTCCACCCTAGTACACGGCTCAGTTTCCTCGACTGTACGTGATGTCGATTATTTTACAATGTATTGTAATAAAACTGCGAAGAAATGAACATCGTTGTTTTGTAATTCTGTCATTTAAAATTGTTGCAAGACGAATCAACTGCCAAATAATATTTCCAACAACAGTTTTTCTATGAAATAATAAAAATTTGAATGAACTGGTCACGAAATAAAATTCCATCAAACGATAATACTGGAACTAAATTTTTCATGATACGTTTTCGATGAAATGATATTCGATGTAAAGTTTGTCGGTAAAACAAGGGACACCCGTGCTAGTTTTTGCCTGACACGTTGCTATTACGATCATAGTATGATACGGTGTAATGGGCAGAGACTTTAATGAAGTATTAATTTAGCGACTATCCACAGTTGCTCAATTAATATCTAATTTATTGAATCAGGCGTTACTTTGCAAAGGCCCATATCAATGAACTAAAAGTTGGTCGCGGGTGAGCAAAGAAATTCTTTTAGTTCATGAATTAATATCCGCACCGTTCTTAAAAATCCACAGGCGACAGAACGGGCTTGTAAATCTTGTAATAAAGTAAATCAACCGAAGTAAGCTCGCTATTCAGAGCCCGGAGGACCTTCAATGGGACTTTTTTAGCGAATTAAACACAAAGAAGATCACAATTGAGTTGTGTACCGGGCGATATATCTTGCTGACATTGTCTACTAATTCAAAAAGTTACGGCGGAATGTTATACAATTAGTTATTTTATTTAAGCTGACTTCAAGTAAGACAAGTTTTTCGATTTTTATTACAAGCTTTTCTTTAACTTGCTCTGTTTATTTATATATTTGTTAGTTTATTTGGGTCAAATATTGGAAGCTAAATTTGACCCACTTCCAGTGGTCCGTTTGACTTGAAATTTGGCATACTTATGTAAATCTGGTGACAATAATAATCTGGTAGTGAAATCCTGGTAAACTGGCCAGGTTCGTCTCCGCAGAATGGAACTCCTCAACAGTTAATGGCATCGACTTATACTGTACCTACTGTAACTACAGTCAGCAAAAATGCTTGTATTAAAAATGAAATTTTGTAACAAGAAAATATTGTTTAAGATTCTTACAGTTTTTCGATTAAGCATGCACAGTTCAAGAATACCGTTACTTATAAAGTTATAAATGTGTGATTTACTAGCTAAATTTATACGTATTCACGTGTCACTTGCCATTCCAAACTCAGTAATTATAATTATTTATTAGATAAATCCTTGATATGAAATATGGCAAAATTATGCGCACTTATAGGTGTAGGCCCTAGGCCCTATAGGGCCAATTTAGACTTGCATTATAAATCGTGTAAGTTGCATTACATTGCGGGGTCATAAAGCGAATGAAGTGGTCAACCGAACGCCGCTATGTAGCACTATTTTACTTGCAGGTTTAAACTTATAGTATAAATAGCGATTCTAGTGACCTTGTCATAAAACATACTGCTACGACGCCTGAGCAGCAGTACTGGTAACAACATACGTGTATAGCGCTATCGATTCTAAAATTCGATTGATTTACATAGTCCAACTCTCTTTTTTAGAATTCGGGCGGCAGGTAGGTTTAATAATAAAAAAAACTGACCAGCGACTGGCTTTTACCTAATCTAATTGTAAGTGTAGATAAACCGAATAATGAGCTCACTGGTTCAGTAATAGACTACTCACTCCCAGTTTATAAAATATGACGGAGAAGAGACGCATCCTTCTAAATGGAGAGAGATCTTTCTATCGTGACATCTCTCTCGAACGTACATAACTCCATCTACACGAGTCTCTGTCTCAATAAGCCATTTATTATGTACATCCCTTGCAGCATATATGTACTACCCACACACAGCCCATATAACTTCTTAAGGAAAGTAAGCACACACCCGAAACGTGCTACTAAGACGCCGCAGCTGGCGAATTAGAACGATTACGTTTTCAACTCATTGTACCAAAACTATTCCCATTGGGGCCATTTGTTTAGAAATCTTGTTGTAGTTAGACAGGAGGTACAATAATACGTCAGCCTGTAAGCCTCTAGGGCGGTTAAGGATGGAACGAGGCAGCGTTTGGTAATTTATTGTTGTTAACTGCTATAAAAATGTTGGCAACACACATTAGAGAGAATAACAGGAGGCACGCGGGACGCATGCCGTGATGACGACCCGTTACTATTTTGTTTATGTGTTTACTTCTAACAACTTTACGACATGTTTTTTGTACGCAATTTGCAATATTTCAATTGTGTGTGGTTTGTTGTACGAACGTATGCGTAAATGTATTCCTTTATACCGGTTAAGGGCACATCGGGCTATGCGATGAGGACTTCTTACCACAGGTATGCGACAAATATTTACACCAAGACATCAATGACACAAAATATCCCCACTTCACGTGTAGAGCAGGTACAGTCAACTACAAAAGATATCGACTTTAATATTAAGTCAATAGTAGAAGCTTCATGTTATTTTAAGCACTTTTGTCTAAAATTTTTGTTGAAATATTGAAATGCTACGCAACTGAATTGCAACACAAATCCGTTAATTAAATAAGAGGACAAAATAAATTTAATCAGCACTCGTTTCTTGTTAACCCTCAGACAGCACTTCACTCCGCGTGTTGCTGAATGTTCACTCGCCATCAGATATTTCGGAGCGGTCGAGGCGGTCAAAAATATCTAAACATGCGCTCTATTTTCAAGACATTAGAGTACATGTTCCGATATTTCTGATTACCTTGGCCGCTCCGAAATATCTCATGGCGACTCTTCCTGCCGAGTCCCTTTCTTTTCTATAGTAGTTGAAGCAGACGGACGAGTATTTGGCAAACACGGTGAAATTAAATGACACACAAATTCACACAATAACCGGAACCTGAACAAGTGAACAGCGGGCCTAACTTGTGTCTCTGTAAGCTGGCCCTTTAACTACGAAGTGCAAAATTCGAACTCCGTGTCTTGCCGTCCTGCTCACGCTTATATTATTTAAAACGAGAGTGAGAGGTGCGGTACGTTACGAACTTCGATTTTCGAATTTCGTAGTAGCCTCGCGAGTTTTTTGAAATGACTGAAATATCATAATTTTAGGCTTCCATAACTTAAAAAGATAAAACAGATCCCTCATTTGTTGTCCGTCTGTCTGCCTGTGCTTGCTGCAACGTCATGCTGAGTGTGGCACTTCCTCACTTTTTTCGGCACTTTACGCATTGCCGCAAAATAATACGATATTTGACAACTACTGAATTTGACATGTCCTGTAGGTATAAATTATTATTATGAATACACCAGTTATACCTACAGACAATATTAAGAGTGTTTTTTTTTAAACATATAACTGCATCTTTCTAAAACGTTTTTCGCAAATACGGCGCTACGTACGTGTCATGTCAAAAGCTAGTATTTTATCTTTGACTAATCTTTAATTTCAAATTATTTAAACTCCGTAATATTGTAAGGGTAGCTTAAAAATTGTTTTTTCGCTTCATAAAACGCATTAGCAATTTGATTTACAAAACAAATCAAAAATAGTAAACCCGGAGCGTAAGCAAAGCGTGAGTTAGGTACATAATATGTCTTCAGATGCAACACCTTGCAGTAACAGTGTACAGCTTTGCCACACTTGTCATCACTGATACAATATCTCTTTATTGAACACCAACACATAGTAAGCAGTACAGCAGGGCTACTACGAAACTCGAAGTTCGTGTCGTGCGGCCCCTCTCTTTCTCGCTCTCGTATTAAATAGTATAAGTGTCAGAGGGACCGCACGACACGAACTTCGACTTTCGAGTTTCATCAATCATATCAGCGTAAGCAAGTGATTACGATATTCGCCTCGTTGGACGGACTCCCGTTGGTGCAATTGGTATGACACCTCTAGCGTGTAAAGCCACAGGAGGTGCGGTTTCCATTTGGGGATCCGAAAATCTTATTCATTTAAAAAAAGCGTTGAGCATGCGTACTTATTGTAATTTAAAAATATTAAAGAGTGCTTTAATTTGACTGTCCAATTAATCCGCTTTGCCTTGTAGATAAATGAGTACTGTCAATCCGATTAAGACGAAGATTGATTGCTATTGTTTTGGATTAATTAAATTCGATGTCTTAAAAATTTTACTTCGAAAGACAATACAGACTGTAGGTGCTAGCCGTTTTTGGATTCGGATTCACGTGTTACATTCGTCTTTAAAGAGCTTTTTATTTACAGCAATGCGTGACACTAACTCATGTACATCCTACTAGAATTATGAATGCGAAAGTTTCATACA
Organism: Choristoneura fumiferana; assembly: GCF_025370935.1. Classification (NCBI taxonomy): domain Eukaryota; kingdom Metazoa; phylum Arthropoda; class Insecta; order Lepidoptera; family Tortricidae; genus Choristoneura; species Choristoneura fumiferana. Next base: position 12,314,153 of record NC_133477.1, read on the forward strand.
TATACACATAGGCTACTTTTTATCTCGATATTCCCAGATATTCGAGTCGAAATTTTCCTCGATATTCGAGTTGAAATTTTCGAAAATTGTTTTTGACACAATCTCAATGAATAACCATATTAATTTTGGAAATTCCTTGGGGAATTTTATAAAATCCCGGAATTTAAATTGTACCAGATCGAATAATTTACGCGTACGAAGCCGCGGGTAAACTCTAGTAAACAATAAATGAAAATGTGTCTCATATTTGTGAGCTGTGAATCTTTTCACAGTAAATGTTATAATGACTGCTTTTACCTGCCAAGAAACAGGTCCTTTATTGCCAAAAGTTTGCAGGTAATCGCATTTCCAATGATCCGTGGTTCAACCGAAGTAGACAGCCTCGAATTTTACTTTTCTCGGCTAACTAACTTTACTCACGTGACATTTTTTTTTTAGTTTATTTTAGTATGCTTTTCAGAAAAAGTTGTAGAAATTACCTTTTTTTTACATTTGGATGAAATTTCGTTTTCCTACTCAGAATCAGGAGCACTTTCGACTGTAATTATATAATAGGATAGTGTCCCAAAATTTTCATACTAGTTTCTATAATGCGGTATTGTAGGTACCTAATGGATAATACAAAATTATATGAAAAACCTGGGACACTTTTTTTCCTATTACAATCGAAAGTGCTCCTGATTCTAAGTAGGAAAACGAAATTTCATCCAAATCTAAAAAAAATACATTTCAGCAACTTTTTTTGAAAACGCCCACCTGCAGGCAGGCTTGCTTATATGAAAGTAAAGTATTTCTTCGTATTTCTAGAACGTTTATGGCACTATTTAATTCAGCAGTGCCTGAATATGAAACTTATATAGTTTTATGTCTCATAATCACATTAACGTTTTTATGATCCATTTGAGAAAATAATATAATATAATTTTAAATGATGACTAAATCAATTAACATATTAATAAATAAACCTAAAACTAAACGAAACTAATGTTGGATGTGGATATATTAAAACTCTATCAATCCAAATGTAAATTTTATATATGTATTTTTAGCCGTACTTCATGAACATGTTTATTTGTGTTTGTAAATTTTGCTAGCGCAAAAGAAATGTCAGTTATACAGCTTCACCGCCTTAGCAATACACAGTTATGCATCCATCTTGCTCGCTAATCCTGCCGTGAAGCAGCAGTGCTTGCACTGTTGTGTTTCAGCGTGGAGAGTAAGACAGCCGGTGAAATTACTGGCACTTGAGGTATCTAGGTTGGCAACGCATCTGCAATCCCCCTGGTGTTGCAGGTGTCTATGGGCGGTGGTGTTCTCTTACCATCAGGAGACCCACTCGTTCGTTTTCCATCCAGTCGAATAAAAAAAAACTTATTGTATGATAGTACAATTAATTGGTCGTACCTATATTTATCGCCTGGACTTGTAACTGTGTAGAACAATTTTAATAAATCAAAAACTAGATATTTAACATTAATTATAATATGATGTCTCTAGACTCTATTAATTCCCCAGAAAAAAGTATTGACAGAAAAATCCATAGCCGCACAGAAGGACAGGGAAGAGATCCTGTAAGGGTTTCTGTTCATCCTCTTAAAGTAGGCTCGAACCCCTAAATGATCTACGAACTAAGAAACTGCTAGAGACCCTTCTAAAATCCACCATACGAAATATCAATTTTACTTGCCCGGAAACTATAATTAATCACCACTTTTCTGAATTGCAACGAAACGGTAACCTAAAATGTATTTCGCCGAACGAAATACCAACTAAGTGCGGCCATACCGTACTTTAGCTCCCCGATCTAGTGTATCTGCAGTTTATGATACCCAGCAACTCTCTCTCATGAGGCTTCCCAATGGTTCTAATAGTTTGTTTATAAAGCCCACTATCTACGACCTCGTAACAGAATATTATGAGCTATAAACGGCATGGGTAATGTAGCTCTAAGTAGGCATTAGTTATTAAAACAGATTGCCATTTTAGTGAGACGGTAATCAGTCGTCATTGATGAGTCATGATGACGATTGCATGACATCTAATGGTTTGCTTTGCTTGTTCGGCTCAAGTGGGTGACAATAAGGGCGGCTTCAGACTAGGTAAAATATAAATAAATAAATAAAATCATGATTTTAAAGTCATGATTTTCACATTTCATAGTTTTAAAAATCGTTTTTGCTAAGAATAAGAAGTATAATGATAAAAAAAGGAATTAAAGAATTAAGCCTTATTAACACAGCGCGAGAAACTTCGTATTTATGTAGTGTTATGAGAGTATCGTTAAGCCGCATTCACATTTTTTTATGTGTCGTGTCTTGTAGGTACTATTACTTTATTATGTGGTCTTGTTGTGTCGTGACGCGTAAGAACGGTATCAATTTCATACATTTTATATGGTTGCGTTCACACTTATCTGATACAGTGTGTGACGGCTTGTGTTGTGTCGCATCACAAGCTATCCCGGTCCGCGTCAGAATGGGTGAGGTGCGGGGGGCGGCGCAGCGACACGACACAACGGGTTGGACTAGTGTGCACGCGCCAGTGTTCGTCATAACACGTCACATAAATGTGAGCAGTAGCTATCACGACAAAGAGCATCACAACACAACACGACACACAAATCTGGATACGGCTTTAGGTACATTGCAGGGGCGTGCGGTATTTTTTTTAGTATAATGATCAACAGCATCAGTCATGCACTGCACTATGCTTTAAGAAAGACTTAGGTACTTACCTAAGTTACACAGTTATAGTCTAGGTACTCATTTTTTTACAGCAAACATGGCCAGTTGATAGTCCTCGACACTTTTAAGCACTGTAAGATACGTATGCGGAACGTAAATATTGGACGTTAGCGTTAGTTAACAAAGAGGGAAACAGCACATAGTTCGTGTGTGTCGTGCTTTAGACCTTAGACCTGTGCCCCTAGTGTAAGTTTTCGGTTACAGAATACGTCACGATCGCATTCGCGTTAAAATCTCAATTTGTATGGAAACACGAACATTGCAAACGTTCCGCTAGAGGCGCTGAAACTTACACTAAGGGCACTGAATGCAAGCCGCTCGTATCTACTCGTAGACACTTCGCAGCATATTTATATCCAAGTTCAAAGTTTAAACTAAGGGCGTCTATTTAAACATAGTTTTAGGGTTTCCGACAGGTCGTGCAACCTTACAGAGTATCTGGCAATGACGCAAGTGAATCGTTCTGGATAAAAAAAAAAAATAGTTTTATACTGTAACGAATTGGAAGTTTTAGTATTTATAATCATCATCCCAGCCTATATACGTCCCACTGCTGGGCACAGGCCTCCTCTCCGAACAAGAGGGCTTGGGCCATAGTTCCCACGCTGGCCCAGTGCGGATTGGGAACTTCACACGCACCATTGAATTGCATCGCAGGTTTGTGCAGGTTTCCTCACGATGTTTTCCTTCACCGCAAAGCTCGTGGTAAATTTCAAATGTAAGAATTTATAATACTGAATTATAAATACTAAAGGTGTATAAAACTTCCAATTCGTTACAGTATAAAACTAAATTGTTATAATACGCATGTATTACCTGCCAAAGTCACAAAAACAGTTTTTATAAAATAACGAAGGTCTGGCCGTCGCGGGCTCTTGATTCAATCGCCAATAGTGGAGTGACGTGCCATCGATCGTAACTTATTACCTAGGTACTTTTATTTGACGACTCCTACGTTCTAAATTACTTAATTGAAGACTCAAAGGCTCTTTAAAGACAAAAAAAAAACATTCATAAAATAAGCTGTAATTTTTTTAAACCCACAAGAGCCGTACTCGTTCGCCCAGGACCGAGCCCATTTTCTCTATGACAGCGTTTCTTAACCTGTGGTCCGCGGACCCCTGGGGGTCCGCCGTCTTATCTATAGACATTTGAATTAATAAAAATTGACCTAAATTTATTCCTGTTTTTTATTAAGGGGGTCCTTGAAATTATGCTTGATTGTCCAGAGGGGTCCGCGGACTGAAAAAGGTTAAGAAACGCTGCTCTATGAGGTGCTAGTCTGTGACCGTATCTAATTTCTCTAGTTATTTGCCCTCTCATCGTACGATTACACAATGACCTCGAGTACTTGTTAGGCATCGCGCCCGCTCACTTATTCAAAAGAGCGCGAGGGGCTTTTTGCACGAGAAATTATTTACAAATCCCCTGAATAGACTAACAATGCCGGTTCGACCCTAACCGTTGAGATTTTGTTCCTTGCCCCAATTTGCGAAAATAGACGCTAATTTTTAATTTTAAGCTTAACTTTGAAACAGCACTAGTAGAAGTTTTCTTTGTGCATAGCGGGTGTAGCCTGTAATATATGAGCAAAAACCGGCCAAGAGCGTGTCCGACACGCCCAAAATAGGGTTCCGTAGCCATTACGAAAAAATTAAGTAATATTTTTTAAGGATTTCGTATTTTATACGAAATCTTCCGAGTTTAGGTATATTTTATACCTTAGGCTGCTATTTACTCATAAAGTACTAATAATTCTCAAGAAAACTTAGCCGTTATAGTTTTCCTTGAAAGTTTGATATACTTACTACCATCCTGATTTTTTTCAAATTTTTCCACCCACCTGTTTAGATTTAAGAGGGGGGGGACGCTCGATTTTAATGAAAATTTGCACTTTAAAGTTGAATATTTCGCAAACAAATCACTGAATCGAAAAATCGTTTTAGCAACCCCCTAATGGTTTTAAAATACCTATCCAACGATACCCCACACTATAGGGTTGGATGAGAAAAAAAATCACCCCCACTTTACGTCTATGGGATGGGAGGTACCATAATTTTTTTTTTTATATATTTTTTGCATAGTTTACTTATATATCCGTGCAAAATTACAGATTTCTAGCATTGATAGTGCCTGAGAAAAGCCGCGGACGGACAGACAGACAGACAGACATGGCGAAACTATAAGGGTTCCGTTTTTGCCATTTTGGCTCCGGAACCCTATAAATTAAAACATAGATCATACTCCTCAAACTGAACAACATTAGTTAAGACACTTTTAACAATAATTGTTTTTTTTATTTTTATTATACTTTTAAGTTTCTACGAAAAAGCAATGTAAAGCAAATTACTTGATGTTTGTACCGTGACAGGCGACGTCAGTTGTGTTCTGGGATGGCGTACATTGATAGCATTATTTAATTTGTATGAAAAAAGGAAAATTCAAAGACTCCATTATGTTTAAAAGTCGCTGAACTAATATTGTTCAGTTTGACGAGGACGATTTATGTTTCAATTTTTTGCTCATATATTACAGGCCACACCCGTTATGCACAAAGAAAACTTCTACTAGCCACACCCGGTATATATATATATTAACGAGGTTAACGGAGGAACGATATGTTAACGAGGTTTCAGCAAAAGTAGTAGTACAACATTCATCATCCCAGCCTATATACGTCCCACTGCTGGGCACAGACCTCCTCTCAGAACAAGAGGGCTTGGGCTATAGTTCCCATGCGGGCCCAGTGCGGATTGGGAACTTCACACGCACCATTGAATTGCTTCGCAGGTTTGTGCAGGTTTCCTCACGATGTTTTACAACATTATGATTGGTTATTTGAAGTCTTTTTGTATTTTTTTATTTCAACTCCAAATTTGTTACTTTTACGGTCATTCCGTAAAACCATATCGAAAATACAAATTGAGACATGGATGCATAGGATGCATAGGAGAAATTCGTGTCTGTACTCCGTCCAGTGGTAGTGTAGGGGTATGGCACGCAGTACGGAATGCTGAGGACCTGGGTTCGATTCCCAGCGCTGGTCTCTTTTTCTGGTTTTTCTGTGCATCCATGTCTCAGTTTGTATTTTCGATAGTAGTACAACATTTATTAAAAGTGTTTAAGTAACTTACTATGTTTTTGTATGCATGTTTGTGTGGGCAAAATCCTGTAAGTCAAATTTTACCTACTTCCATTGGTCAGATTAACTTGACATTTTTGGTAATTATGGAGGTTGGATGACAATGCAAGTACGGCAAGCAAAAAAATTGTTTGTATTGAAAACAAAAACATTATATAAACTAATTTATATATTTTATATAATGTTTGTGATTGAAAATGATATAGCTATGGAGTACATTTTTATTATACAGAGACTATTTAACCATAATCATTCATTACGCATTTGATCTCAAAACCAGCGCTAACATAATTTCTAAGCTTCAAAAACAAGATGTTAAAATAAAAAAGCATTATTAAAAACTCGCTTCCGAGAACCGTCGCCTTTCGTTACATACAAATTAGTTTATTACCTGTGACAACCATTAGGCTTTTTTAAGGCAGCCGGTGAAGCCATATTGTGGGGGTACGTCCTGATTTATTCATATAGGGAGCGACCGCCAGATGAGAAGGTCGCGGGTCAGGTGTGCCCACTCAGCGCTTAAGAATAAAACAACAGAGCAAGTATTTTTTGACGTTGCTTAAATAAGGAAGAATAATGCATCACATTGCCTTCGCCCGCTGTTCCCCGCTTGAGTTGTAATGTGCCTACATAAACTTTGAATAATGAGCACAAATGCGCCCTCTTAATGAACATTGATTTAAGAAATTCAGAAATTTTTACAACTGCGGTACAATCCGCATCAAAAGTAGCGGATCACCTTTTTTGTACTCTGTCGCATTGACATATTGACAATCTTGCATGGCGTTTTATACGTGGCTGTAAAACGACAAAGTACAAAAGTGTATAGCAACTTTTGATGCTGACTGTACTTTAGATCAAACTTTAATGCTACATTTAGACGCTTGCCAAGCTTCGGCAAGCTCTCAGCAGCACAAGCGTGTAAACGGCCCGTTTGGATAGGCTTGCGTGAGCTTGCCAGCGCTTGCCGCCGATCCGGGCTGATGTCGGTTTTTCAACACAGATCAAAGGAACTTGCGGCAAGCGCTTGCGACGTGTTTACACGGTGGCTCGTGTTTAGTGTCGCTCAGGAGATCACGCCGTACGGATGCACATATTAAATAAATTTTAGTGACCATTATGAATGCTATTGGACTAACGAAGAAATTTTATCCTTTTTCTTTAAATAAGCGCTGTGTGTGCTCTGCCTACCCCATCATTTGGTAATACAGGCGTGATGTTTGTGTGTGTGTTTGTTCTTTAAATAAAAATATGTCAAGCTACGCACGAGCCGAAGCAACTTCGAGATCCACGTCTGCCATGCTTGCCTGTCCGGAATACACTGACGCGCTTGCAAGTGTGTAAATGGCATTCAAGCGTTTGTATAGGCTTGGTGTTGGTGACGCTTGGCAAGCCTCGGCAAGCGTGTAAATGTAGCATAACAGTTCCTAAAATAAAACCTAACCATATCCACCAGTTATTTACCTGGAGCTATTTTTAAAGTTACCTACCCGTGGATGTCATCAACGACACTTCGATTTTTTTTAAATACTTAGTGTGATTTCAGGCTTATGAAGGTAAATAGCACAACTGAATTTCTTAAAAATGCTGTTTTCCGCTTACTCTTTGTTGCCGTCGATATGAATCTGGAAATATTGTGTTAAAAAATATTTCCGTTATACCTTTTACATAATATTGAATTATAAATTATTCATATAATTCGTATTTATTAATTCATAAAGTTGGAATCAATAAACTTTTCCAACATCTGAAGTCCGCCACTGTGCAGGAGGGTTGTCTCGAAATCAAGTCATTGCCAATCAATAACCACGTCAGTCGTATGGTAATCATACCAAGTAACTTTATAAAACAGAATTTTCAGCGTTGTATGTCGTGTCGTAGATAAATATGAAGTGAATGTTATGTTACGTGTTATTTTGTCAAAAATAGAAAGTAGCACTTCCGATACTGTAGAATTCCTCTAAAGTAGCCATAAAATAAGTTTTTGCTAAACCTTTAATAAAAAATCTTCTGCTGATTAATTTTTAGGGTTCCATACTCCTCAGTTCCGTCTTGATCGTTCGTCCGCCCGTACGTCTACAACTTAGCTTAGAGGCTAGATAACTAGCTTAGATTGGTGATAGAAAGTTGTAATTTTGCATGAATTATGTTAACTACCCCGACAAATTTTAATAACTAAATTTTTTTTTTTAAATGTACCTGTGTTAAATTAAATCAATCAAAATTTTATACTTATCCAACATTTGCATGACCTGACCTGACACACACTTGCCTTGGTCGGGTTTTTTTTTATTGTAATTGCGTTATAATGTCTACACATATCCTTACCAAATAGATAAAAAATTCACCGTGCAAATTTTGAAAATAAGTCACATACTACGTACGAACTTTGCAAAAATTAAACATGAAATAGAATCTTTTGCCTTTTTCTATCACTACCACAGTGACTGAATTCAAATATAGACCCTCGTAAAGTAACGCCATAATCCATACTAATATTATAAATGCGAGAGTGTGTGTGTTTGTACCTTTTTCCGTCTTTCACGTTTAAATGGAGCGACGAATCGACGTGATTTTGGCATAGAGATAGTTTATGGGCCCGAGAGTGACGTAGGCTACTTTTTATCCCGGAAAAATGCACAGTTCCCGAGGGAACAGCGCGCAATTACCGAATTCCACGCGGACGAAGCCGCGGGCAAAAGCTAGTCAATCAAGTATTTAAATCAATCATATCATGCGACTGTTAATTAATAAAAAATGTTTACTGCCGTTTCTATTGATCAAGCACAAGAAAATCAGGAGGCGTCTTTCGTTAATTAGCCTAATTATGCGTGTAATGCATTCAGTGTTGTATGTGGCGTAATGATTAATGTGAGTCAACAAGGCACGCTGTTTCGCGCTTGAATGTTTAATATAGGTATGTCAAGTCACGAGACATTGACTTCCACTCATACTCTGATTGCGTAAAAGTAGAATAAATACTCGTAACAGTACAAACCTTAATCTATACCTAGTGCCATCCACGAAGACGCGTGATTTTGTCAAAATTAGACATTTATGACATTGTAATAAGAACCACGGCACGCGTCATCGTGAATGACTCTACGGATTCGATTTGTAGCATTCGAACATGGCGGATGTAGACATATCTAATTTTGCTATTTCTGTTTCTATTGCTAGTTGAAGTATAATTTTGATAATGCGCAAGTTGTCTCCACGTGGTCTCTGGAATTTTACTATCAAGTTGCAAAAACTACCACCACCGTACTACGTCCCTCTCAAAGAGAGTTTACTTTGACACTGGCGAAATTGTCCTAATAATTAGGACGGAAAAGCCATATTTTAAAAGAGAAGAAGTATGACTCTACCTATAGGCATCTACTAGGCCCTAGTAACTAGGGTAAAGGGTAAATACTCCACGCTATCTACGATACTGACAAAGCGGCTCAAGAGTCAGTGAAGCGACGTCGCTAAAATTCAATGAAATTTCCTGTAGTTTTTTTACATTTTTAATATAATTTACTGAGTTAATTACTTAAAAAATAAGCATGACCTTCATTTGACATTGAAAACTGTGACGTAAACGGCCCAAATTGCACTTTATTCTGTGAGGATTAGAATTTTTCACAATTTACGCATGGATTACTACTGCTAGCTAGCTACTGACAGTTTACAACTTACAATAAGTAAATACTTAAAATAGCAAATTATATGAAAAAATATCGAAATTGATTTCAAACTTTTTTCAATACAAAAGAACAAAATAAACAGCGTTGTTTTTCTGTCGATAATCCCAATTATAAGCTGGTTTCACATTTCTACGAAAGGTAAGAGTACTTTTGATCTACAATGGAGAAAACCCCGATAAATGATAGGATTGTGGCAGCGCGATTCGATTTCAAAGCTTTGCATTTAAATCAGGCTCAGGCAGATGCACTTTCCATATTTTTCGTGGATTTTCATACGGCACCGGAACATTTATCACTCGGATGGGCGAAACTGAATTATAAGTAATTCCTCTATATCAAGACTATCGAGTAGGTACTGAGTGCTTTGGATGTTTCTACATGTCATTTAAGCTGTGTCATAAATAAATCTTTTAGTTGCTTCTCTGCTATCACAAGTCGTATGTGTGGGAGTGGAGAAGGGCTGGTTTCCTACGTGATAAGTATAATAATAATTCATCCATTTATTTCATTTTGTCAACAGGATGTTTGCAGCGAAAAGGATCCACTTTAATATAGTTTAAAAAAATTGTACTGAGCACATCCATTGTATCTATACTGACCTACATAATTCTGTTAGTGTATTTGTAGTCTATTGATCAAGGAAAAAAAGTTGATAGTGCAGGGCACTTTTTTTAAATTTGTGGTGATATTCACAATGACATTGTAGTCTTATGTGGATAAGATCAGTTAAAAAAATGTTGAGACTTATACCTATGTACTTGTTTCATTTTTTTTAGAATGTACCCTTTATTGTTGTAAAAAATGCGGCGAAAACGTAAAAACGTTAAATCTGATATATCGAAAAATAGTAACTTGTATCGAAATATTTTGTTTAATATGCAGTGGCCAATTTTAAACGAAATTTATTTAACGTCACCCAAACTCATGAATAATGCTATTAACACCGCTGTAGCTGTTTCAATTAACATTAAAAATCCGTATTATTCGACAAAAGCATTATAATAATTTGTGGGGATGAAAACAAGCGGCAAAATGTGATTTAATTATGACATTTGCATAATATTGTTGAATGCAATTTTCAAATTTATACTTTATATTTAACTTCCGTAGTAGTCCGTAGCCTAATGGTTTGAGCTATATACCTACCTACCTACCTTATTATTCAGAGCATAGTGGGTTTCAACCAAAGTTCATGAATCAGATTTTTCGGAATTAGCTTCGTCAATTTTTATCATAAAGGCCTCCCCCTTAGACATTGACATCTATGTACCTACCTTACGGCACTGTTTAGACTGGCTGTTTAGAAAAAAACGCGCAGCGCATTAATCATCAATTATTACTTTAAATCAACCCCTGTCACGGACGTCAACAAACTATAGACTCACCTGTGCCCTTAGTGTAAGTTTTCGGTTACAAAATACGTCTCGATCGCGTTCGCGTTAAAATCATAATTTGTATGTAAACACGAACAGCGCCTCTAGCGGAACGTTTGCGATGTTCGTGTATCCATACAAATTGAGATTTTAACGCGAACGCGATCGAGACGTATTTTGTAACCGAAATCTTACACTTAGGCTAAGGGTACTGAGGCCGTATCGTATTGCCTAATGTTTCTGACAATGATAATCAAATGACAGTTTTTGTATGAGAAATCTGTCATTTGATTGCGATCGCGAGCGTCAGAAACGTTAGACAATACGGCCTCTGTTCACAAAACCGCGCTGTGAATGCCCTTGGAATGCCCTTACAACGAATGACAACTCTCCACTTGCATCCACCGATTGTCCACACCTCTCACGACGTCATCAGTACATCCATGGGAGGTCTGCCAACGCCTCGTCTTTCGGTTCGCGATTGCCACTCGAGGACTTTTCTCCCCAACGGTTATCTGTCCTTTTTGATGTGGCAAGCCCGTTATTGTCACTTCAAATTGCATATTCGTGATTTTTATTGGAGGGAAATTCCTGACCCGCAATAGACACGCTTCGGCCCAAATCCTCTCGTTGTAAGGCTTATGCCCAGCAGTGGTACTTATATCCATAGGCTGGTTAACTGCTATCAACTCAACACTTAATTGCCCATGAATCAGAATTTGAACTTAAATTAAAAATGTTATTTTCTTGAGCCACTATGGCGTCTCAAGCAGAAGGTTGTATTTCCAATCTGGACACGCCTCTGTTTACTGAGGCGTGAGCGGGGCTTGTTTCAGAATCAACTTGTGGATATCCAGAATCATCTCATCTCGGACTATGGGTATACATGTCACTGGCACTGCTGGGTATGTGCCGTGCATATATCAAAGAACCAAAGTTAGGTACGTAGATGATATCTTGGCCACAATTTCTGTTTTGGGGTTACTATTTAAGTCCAAAGAACAGATAAGAGTGCTCTGAAGGAGGGAGGTTTTGGTGTAAAAAAAGTAATTTTTGAAGTTAAATTTCTTTAGCGAATGTACTTAATAATCAGTTAAGTTCCAGCCTCAAAAAATGTTTAATGTTTACCTTTAACAAGTCTGCACACATCAATCGGGATGAGTGCCCAGTTAGCATGTCGTGATGCGGTTGTGTTATAAATTAGGTTAAATTGAGATGGTTCTCGGTGTCCAGGTGACATAATTCAATTAGATTGCTGCCCATTTGTTAGGCTACGTGCGGTGAGCTATGTGCTTGCGGTGGGTATGCACATGTCTGCAATACTCGTGACTAGATGGAAAATGTATGTTGTTTTACATGTATTTTTGACCTAGTGTTTAGCAAATAACTAAGCAACGGGATATAGATTTTCGATATCTGAATTCAGGCTAACGACGGCAACTTAGCAACAAATTAGCAACGAGATGGACGGATGGCCTGATTAAAACCGCGGGTTCACGATGGATGCAAACTGCTTTCAACCGAAGCAACTGGAAGTCTATGGAGGAGGCCTATGTCCAACATTGGGCGTCCTACGGCTGATATGATAACGATGATGATGATTATTTATTATTATTTATTTCGGAAACAAAAATCTACATGAATGTTACTAACTAATTATTATCATACGCCTAAACTAGTAGTCACAATCAACAATACAAAAAAAAATAAAATTATATCCTAATCAGCTGTCGCTGACAGATGTAAAATCCGCATTTCTAATGAGTTCAGAACCCTTGATCTTATCAATTTTCTGCGAACAGACATTTTTTATTTTAGAATTATGTATTATTAAAAGTAAGAAGTTCATGACAAGGAGGAAATAAAACAGTAAACCCATCTCGAATCAAACTTCAAACTTACAGTTCCCCTAGGAACTTAAACTAGACATAAGTTAGCACACGAACACACTCCATTAAAAGCATAAATCACGGCATTAATATGTCGACGCATCGTATGTGATGTCTCTATCCAACTTCAACCTCTACCACAGAACTATTATCAAGAGGAATAGAAACGGAAAAAATATAACAAGTGTGGATCCAGAGGGTAGGTTATGAAGGTCATGAGACATAAGGAGATATTTTTGTTATGATTAATGTTACTTTACAATAAATAAGTTTGATTTTTTTATTTGCGAACAAATTACTAGAATTTATTTATGTATATTTATTTATGACCCCCGGCTATAAAGCTGTTACAAAAATATTCGTAAAGCGGAATGCGGATCCCTTATAATGAGTCCATTTACAATATTTAAAAACCGTAGTATAACTGTATGACTAACCGCCAGAAAATTGATTGAGTTTTTCCCACGCAGAATGTTTATGTATATTTTGACCTAATATCCGCGGAACTCCAAACAGTTTTAATGTTATATGACGAGACATCTTTCTATAGAATTGATAATATTTTTCCCTTTAATAATTTATTACATTTTTAGGGGCTATTTTCTAATACGATGTATTTTTTAGCTCAGTTTGTAAAGAAGTTAACTGCTCCAAAATGGATTATTGCTTCGATTATCGCAGTCTACTAAAACCTTTGGATACATGAAAAAACGCGTGCTCATTGACAACGATTTAACAAATCTAGTTAAATTACAAATTAAATTGTATCAAAACTAGAAATGAAATTGACTAAAATTACAATTGTTTTTCTCATTTATAAACATAAGTAGCTATTATACTATTCAAAGTACGTAAGTAGTTTCACAACAGTACATAAAACACATGAAATTAACAGTTAATAAAAAGAATACAAAGATAACTAACCTAAGAAACTATAAAAGTAAAAATTATGAAAAGAACAACCCGTCTAAAAGATCTGCCTGTGGCAGGGTTCCCATGATGCTTGCCGCATTACCCCTTTGGACCGCAAGTGCGATCCGCGGGGATAAATACGCGCCAGCGCTTAGGTCCCCAAAAGTGTCGACCAACCGGGAAGAAAGGGCCTTTATGAAAGACTTTATATCGGCTGACCAAGGCCCTAAAGTCTCAATAGCAAGCGCCGGAAACTCGTAATTCTAATAAAGAGGAGTACCTACTTGCGGCGCTTGAGGAGTTGGGCCTGATCAGCCGCAGCGCCGGCTTGTGAGCTAGTTGCCTGGATGTGGGACAGAGCGAAAGTATCAACGCATGTAACATCCCACACCAGGGCCCTACCGAGCTTCCACGGCACCAGGGAGACCCCGTCGCCAGCTGGAAAATAAAATAAAATTAACCAAATCAAAATTGAAATGTAGTTAGACTAAACAAATTAAGTTTAATTTTAGTAAAAAGATTAAATTAAATTGAATTCAATTAAGTACATGAAAACATTTCTATTTCTATTAGTTAGTTATTTGGTCCCTACATTGTTTTAGGCCGCTCCTACCCGCTCATACAGAATGTACACGATGCCCGCCTTGTCGAAGCTAAAATTTTATAATCTTGCATTTTCGTATGAAACTTGGAGAAGGGTTAAGTTCCCATATCTCCTTTATTAGGTTAATACGGCCTTGCCATTCCAAAGGATCCGTAACTTGGACTATTAAGGCCCCGTCGTCAGCCCGTGCTTGCAACTTGCATTAGCCAAGATAATGGTTTGTCTCACACATTTGGGGACCATTTTGTAAACAATGAGGGTATGAAATTTTATGGTAGCGCTGCTTATGCCCAAGATAAACAGGCACTTCACTGGTGTAATTGAACATGGGTTTCTTAGAATTTTATTAAATAGTTCAAGTACTTAACAATATAACTACATAGATACAAAGTGTCTCTATCCTCTGGACAGAGATCGAAATCCTGAGTAGAATTCCTACTCAGGAATGTATGTTCGTACGTGATTTAGTCGCTATCTAATAGCCTAACAGCCTAATGTTAATAAATAGAGAGGTACAATTTCAATACAAGTTGCGCGCGTAAACTAAACACATTCAATGATTATGATTTTGAGCATTTAGAGAGATATTGTTTTATACCTATTTAAAATCATTGTGAACATTTTATTAAAAAAGTCGTTGTTGTCCGGTGAAAATAACGGACGTCTACAAGCGGCCTTACTCGTTTTAATACTCTTACTAAGTATAATAGTTTATGATGCTTTTTCATAGTAATGGAAGCTCAACTATAAACGTTATCAATGTTCAATGTTAAAGTTTCTAGGCGTTTACGCTTTAATGACAACTCGCTCCATCATATTCATAATTAATATATTTGATTTAAGCAGCCCACGGGGATAATCCATTAGCGTTATGCACCCGAAATTAGATGGCACAACATGCTTGCTGTCGGCGGCAAACCGCAAACTAAATTGCGGGTTCGACTGCGCAAGATATGTGACATAGACAAGCCTGTGAGGCGAACATGTATAATGTTCCTGGCTTTGTTCGCTTTCAGAAGTTTCTCGTTGTTATTTATTTAAAACATTGCTGAAAAAAATCTCTATTTTTAATATCTAATTGACTGATTCAGACTTGGTGAAAGTCCTTATCTATTTTGCTTTTCCTCTGTTAATCTTTGGTAGCATTTTGTAGTTTATCAAGCTCAGAGCCGAATTTAACACGCTTTTATTAACTACGCTTGTAACTAATTAAGCAAATCTTCCAAGTAGAATTTGACCAACTTATTAGTGCCGTATTGAACTGAAAAATGCATTGCAAGAATTGTGCGTACCTAAGTAACGTGTAAGTTGAACTTTTCATGCGGAAGTGAAAATTTCAGCAAAAAAAAACATCTAAAAATATTAGGCTGAGCAATTAAATTGAATTTCCGGGGTTCCCCAAAAATTATATCGCGAATTTCATTAAAATTGCATAAAAACCTGAAGCGCCGAATTTCGCGTCTCTAATCCTAGATGTTGTAAAACACGCTAAGGCAACATTAGAACACTTTAAAATCGTTAAGTTTTTAGTTAATTTTCTGGTTTTCTGCGCAACTTACTTATTTTTTTCCGTAAGAACCTTAAAAAGTATTTTTATGTAACCTGTATTATGTCCCACTGCTGGGCAAAGACTTCCCCTTTCCTCCGCCACTCTTCCCTATCCTGAGCGCGCACCTGACGATCGAGCTGAAAAGCGCTCAGGTCGTTCCACCACCTCCTCTTAGGTCTGCCTCTGCTCCTTATGGCCTATGGACATCCCTCGGATCCCATTCGGTAACCTAGTTACAAAGTTTTCAGTAACAAAGGTTTCGGTACTAGAAAAATTAAAAAAATATATAAATGAAATCGATAAAGTTGTTTCCAAGTTACATATTATGACGTGACCAAGACTTATTAATAGAAATAGAAATAGAAATAATTATTTATTCACCTGAACAGGGGTTACAGAGATGTTCGGTTGGTACACATAAAAATGAGTAGAATGTTCAGCACTCTCGCCGGCATCACCGGCATGTGAATATAAAAGTTGCAATTTAATTTCATGCAATAATTAACGACTAAGAACCAAGTAGGCCAAGCAACTTATAACATTAAATAATTTATGGAGATAAGAATTATTAGCAGACACATTTATTTATTACTAACACATTTTAAGTTTATTATTTAGGTATTGTTATTATTTAGGTACCTCTATTCATTTTTGTACCTATATCCCATTTACCAAAAAACACTTAACATTAGTTTAGTTTATATAGTTCTAGTTTTGGATGTTATATAGTATTACCTGTGACAAATAAATAGTTAAATCATTATTAAACGTAACGAACCGTCCTGTTTATAATTAAAAGTTAATCACAGGTTGTAATTATCCAAAACACACACAACTAATTAACGCTGCGATTGTTTCAAATTAATGAAAAACATTTCACGAAGCTACATCAGTATTTAATTACTTACGTATCAAAATCGACAAAATTCATTCATTATAAGTATCTTGTATACCTTAATTAGTAACTTTAAGAAGTAAGTAATTGAAACGTTAAATTATGAAGTTACTTTTGTTTTAGACAAAATATTTTTATAGGTTTTGGTGAAGTTTCATCATTTATATTGTTGACGGTATAAAATTCCTAATTTATCTTTGAACATAAATTCCCAACTAGCCTGCGCTAGTGCCGTCGCCTCTGTTACAAACTACGAATTAAAAAAAATGCAAAATCTGTCCTTATTTCTTGTCTACACCGTAAAAGTGTTTCAAAGGAAAATTACAGCTTTCTTGGTCAACGAGCTTAGGTTGACTCATCAACAGATGAGTTAGTCAGTCAGATTATTACTCAGGCAGGAGGACTAAAGTAACATTGTAAAAATGGCAATACAAGTTTTTTTTAACTTCACGTTTCAAAATTAAAAATTTCAAATTAAAAATTATTTATTTGTTAAACATAGGTTATGTCAATAGATGTTACATTAGGTCATTAATTTACTTTAACTTTTTGTTGAAAATACTTGAATTGTCATTCCAACTACGCCAACTAGGTAGGTACATATCCGTACCAAAACAAGTGAACTCTATTACTAAATGACGAAATTCTATGTGCAAGATTTGACTTTAACACACATTACAAGTTTATTTATTTACTAACTCAGGAATAAAAAAATACTAAGCATTAGTTACAGTAATGATCAACGCTGTAAACAAAAAAAATGCATAGCTTTTAACCTTTTGAACGCTACAGTCGGCAAAACACGACAGCTGAAAATCGTGCCATAGGTGTCATATTATGTCGGCATTTCATGGCGACTTTGGAACAATTATCACATTTTTTGTCGTTTGTGGCCGGCCGTGGCGTCCAAAAGGTGGGATTTTCATTTCATCTTCTCTCGTATAAAACGACAGAATCCCACCTAGCTAGAAGCCGGAGCGCGAATTAAACAAAATCAGTAATCAACGAAAACAAATAGGCTACGTAGTTCATTTGCAATCTAAGAGCCTTATCACACTGGAAATTCTTAGGCGAGTGGAAAGCGAAGAGAGCGCGCTGCGAGTGCGCGTCGAGTTTCAGCGTATGGCGCCAAGAACGCCATATTGTAACCAAGTATCTCCGGTAAGCCAAGCAAACCTACGCTCTCGCACGATAATAATGGGGCTTCTTCGGCGCTATACGCAGCTAACTTGCGCGCTCGTGGCGATATCGTAACGCGCTCGTAGCGAAATCGTTGAGCGCTCGCAGCGATATAGTAGCGCACTCGCGACGAAATCGTGGCGAGCTCCCATCGCTTTCTCGTCCACAAATCGCCAGTGTGATAGGCTCTTAATTCCAGAACGTTCCCTGTTAGCCTCGCGGTCTAGTGATTAGCTGCTCGGTTGAGCTATCTCAGGTCATGATTAATCTGGGAACGGTGGTCGCCTAGCCACCTGCGAGGTTGCAGAATTAGCACAAGGTATTTGCGATAAGAGATGGTGCCTAAATAAGACACGTTTCGCATTTATTACGGTCTTGTTTTAGTATGAGTTTGCAGGAGTATGACTAATTTTGCTATTAGTGTAGTGTGTACTGCTTTGCATGAAAATAGACGGAAAAATGTAGAGCAAAGATAAGTAATGGAAACTCACAAAAAGTTCTACCGATAGTTAGTTTTTGCCATAAGTGTCGTTTAGCCGATCAAGTTAACTACTGTGAAAAAAACATTTTTAAAAACAAGTTTATATTTATGCTCTTAAAAAAAAAGAAAATTGATACTCGTTTAGTACCATCAGCAATTTCCCCGTATTTTATTTTACGCGTATACCGGGTGTGGCCGGTAATACGAGCAAATAAATAAAACGTATCATACTCGTCAAACTGAACAACATTGGTTCAGCGCCTTTTAAAAACAATTAGTTTTGTAATTTTTATTACACTTTTAAGTTTATTCGAAGAAGCAATGTAAAGCCAAATGCCTGATGTTTGTAACGTGACAGGCTACGTCAGTTGTGTTCTAGGATGGCGTACATTGATAGCAGTATTTAATTTGTATGAAAAATGGAAAATTCAAAGACTCCGTTGTTTTTAAAAGTCGCTAAACTAATGTGAATTCATCATCATCATCATCATCATCCCAGCCTATATACGTCCCACTGCTGGGCACAGGCCTCCTCTCAGAACAAGAGGGCTTGGGCCATAGTTCCCACGCGGGCCCAGTGCGGATTGGGAACTTCACACGCACCATTGAATTGCTTCGCAGGTTAGTGCAGGGTTTCCTCACGATGTTTTCCTTCACCGCAAAGCTCGTGGTAAATTTCAAATGTAATTGTGTGTAGCAAAATCAAATGTTAAAGTGACAGATAAAAGAGAGCATTTTTATGGTCGCTGTGCCTTGAATACTTCACATTGATTTCAACTTGATATTCTCACGTTCCTACCTATTCTAGGTAGAACGATTCTTCCATTTGACGAAGGGAGCCCTAAAAAGCAAGTTTTTATTTGTCCCAAACACACAGGTACGTGTGAAACCTCGCCAACTAGGCTATAAATATCGGAAAGCGCTGAATAATAGCCACACTACAACACATACAGATTCACCGTGTACCAGTGTTGCCAGATTAAATCCATCTTCGCAACACCGCGACAGTCTGGCCACACATCACTGTACCAGCTGATAAACTGTGAACTAAAACTTCTGGCTACGAATATAATAAACTTAGTAAAAGAAAGGCGCTTGAAGATTGAATTAATAGATTGTGATTCATAGGTACTAAAGAAATGATTAATGCAATTTATGCTTTCGAGTGGTTTAGGTTATTCGGATGCAGAAATATTCAGGTGCACTCTCCCCTGTGCAAAATTGGACTGATGTTTAGCAAAAATAATGGAATTCAAAGATGATTTTTCTGCAAAAAAGTCACCGATCATTACATAGTATAAAACAAAATATGTAAACTACCTATACACCGAATTTTGATGTGTATTTTAATAGATATAGTGAGTTTAACAGGTCTATAAGTATAAATAAAAACTGATAGTGTCTCCTTCAACCTCGACACGGGCAGAATCCCACTAATTCCACTAATAATTATAAATGCGAAAGTTCGTAAGTCTGTTTGTTTGTTTGTTTGTTACTTCATCACGTCTAAAACATAACTAAACCGATTTAGATGAAATTCGGTATACAGATAGTTTGAGTCCCAGAGAAGGACATAGGATAGTTTTCATCCCGGAAAATGCATAGTTCCCGCGGGATAACGAAACGAATTCTATGCGGACAGAGTCATCAATAATATATATCAATAAAGCGATATTATTACAATATATTTTTTTATAATGGAGTAAATTTCTTCTCAATAATCAGATCTATCACTCAATCCTATAGGTATTTGTTAAACTATTCACCGGGCAGTGTTTAGTATTCCATCAAGAATCACGGCTCGACGAGGGCGCCAAATACTTCATTAGCCTACTTCACGCCGCCCACCTTTAAGGGCCAGTGGAAACTCTATTACGTACAATGAAAATATATTTCCGTTGATCAAGACGCTTTATTGGAAGGTATCTTGGGATTTTTGAAGGTTGAACGGTATGTTAATGAGCTCAAACAGTTACGATTCGATTTTATGTAGCGGTAAGGTATACAGTGTGTTACCGGCAGCCAGGCTTTTTTAAGGGAGGTTAAAGTAACGTATTTCTGTTACTTAACCATGACATTAATTTAATTAATAAACAAAAATTCTGACTGTTAACTTTCTAACAAAATTATAATTGCCAGCAATGTACAGCAAAGTAAATTGTCAAATAATAATCAAAGTATCTGTCGGCTGTCATTTACACTTAATTACTTGTCAATTTACTTTGCTGTACATTGCTGGCAATTATAATTTTGTTAGAAAGTTAACAGTCGGAATTTTAGTTTATTAATTAAATTAATGTCATGGTTAAATTACAGAAATACGTTACTTTAACCTTCCTTAAAAAAGGCCTGGCTGACAGTAACACACTGTGCATACGTTTCACACAAAAAGATAATTTTGGAGATCACATCTGTGAAAATATAATTCGAAACTAGTGTAAAAGCGGTGGTGTAATGATGTAAAAGTGAATGAAATTTAGAAACGGTGCATTTTTTTCTAATATAATCATGTTCGACGAACCGCTAAGGAGTAAAAATAAAAGTTTTCTCAAAAAAACGTAACTTATGCGCTTATGTGCCACGTAAAGATGCGTAACGTAAAGTCCCGTAGAGCTGTAAAACGTTACTCTACGATAATAATTTTATTGTCTGCCAAACCGAAATTCTGGTGCCTAATCATTATCACTAAAACATGTACGTAGCACATTCGATAATATTAAACTTTCGATTCATTAATTCTAAAGTGATTTTATATAAATACTGCAGGCGCTAGCTAATTTTATTCTATGACACACTGCTACTACTTCACAAGTTTGCCAGAGGAGGTCTAGCAAACTAATGAAATATCTAGTCGATGAACGAAGAAAAGAAATGCACTTCATTTCTAGAAACATATGTTCTTAAAGTGAAGTTCGCTAATGAAAGCGCGTCTATGCGATCTGCTGCCAAATATGTTTCGTCGTAGCTGTACATTAGTAGTCTATGTAAGGTATTTTAAAACGAATATTGAATATTTCAGCAAGTGATTAGGTTATTTTAACTGAACACCCTCGTAAATATTTTTCAGAATGTTTTAATTATTATTTTTTGATAGTCAAAACGTAACACGTCAAAGTAGTGACTCCATTTTTAATGAAGAACGCCGTTGAAAAGCCCTATATAGAGTAATTGTCAAACTTACTCAACCATCCGCTTAAATATCCCGAATCAATTTAAAAATACCTTGTAATAACTAAAAAAATACCTCGTAATCCACCGAAATTTTCGGACGAACCTTGCCTTAAACAGTGGTGCTACTAAGAAATTCGAAATCGAAGTTCGTATCGTACCGTCTCTCTCACTCTCGTATTAAATAATATAAGCGTCAGCGAGATGGCAAGATACGAAGTTCAAATTTTGCACTTCGTATACATATAGTATAGGGCCAGATGCTTATTCGAAGCAAATAAAATGTACGTAGTCTGGCAGTTTCAATTCTGAATGCAAAGAGTCTGCCTCTTGTTTACAATCGAAGACAAGTTAATTGAAGGAAGCGATTGTAAGTAAGCTATTGATTTCGACTTCGTTTCACTGGTATTTATTTAGCTTATAACAATGCAGCTGCCAGTTTACTTAAACGTTTGATTAAATTAGCTTTGGAGTTTGAGCAATCTACGTTATGTGTTACTATCTACTTTTCAAAGCTACTCAACGAGCAATCCGCAAACATTCATAGTAGACTGCTACGCTCTTGTGACATTTTTGCTCTGGTGACATAAATCATTCGTTGGTTTCAGGAACGATTAGTATTATCCCTCTTAGAATCAGTTCTACGCGCATAATGCTTAAGCATAGCAACAATCTTGATTGCAAATTCAAGTCTCTTTTATTCGTTTTTAATCCTTTATTGTCGTGCCTACTTCAATAAAATGTAGAATGTTCAGTATTACCGCAGCAGTATTACGGTAAAAACCAATTAGTACGCCTCGTTTCCTAACAGTATAGCTACGCAAGTCTACTGCCAAGCGGAATTGAACTCACCTGCACTTATTAGGAACCGAGATATCTCTCTTAATCCCATAATTGGTGCAAGTGAACTGCGTAACGCGGAGATAACTTTAACAACGGTTATCGTTAAGTAGGTATCTATTTCTTAAATGTATGTTAATCTCCTATTTTGGCTTTGTGTTTATCAAAATTCTGGTGAGATGTTGAATAAAAAGTGTTAGGATTAAACGGTTCAAGACACGATTATATTCTCTAAACGTTATAAGGGAAATCGCATTCGTTTCATCTCCCAGATGTTAAACCGTGCGTCGGCACAAGAATCTTAATTATTTATCCATCAAAATGGGAAGTGTGTAAACGTAAAAAGCTATTTTTAGATCGGGACAAATTTACCTGCATAAAATTTGATAATGACCCACCTGACATCTACCGGGTGTGGTCTGTAACACGGGCAAATAATTAAAACATAGATCGTACTCGTCAAACTAATCAACATTACTTCAGCGACTTTAAAAAATAATTAGTATCAAAAAAATTATTACACTTTAAAGTTTATTCGAAGAAGCAATATAAAGCAAAATGTTATTGTTAAAATATAATTATGTTATTGTATTGTATATTATAATTTGCAATGGAAAGAAAAATTTCTATTGATTGTTTAAAATATAGGTTATGTGCTCAATAAGACGCCGGAGGGATATAAATTATTGTTATAAGTAGGGACGTACCTTATCGGCAACTCTGTTTAGTTTCGTCTAAGTTGCTTATCTGGAACTCTTACCGGTTAGTTTTTATTCACGTGTACAGTCAACGAAACTGAATCACGTACCAGGGTGGAACCATTTCATAACCGATTTCGCTATGATTTCTTTGGATTTATGAGATGTCAACAGCACATTACTAGCACAAAGGCTGATTCAATTTCCTTCACTGAGATCTGTTAAGGGAGTAAGTGCCTTTTACCTAGTTATATTTAAAATACTTGTATTAACTCGTGTACGTAAATAAATAATTAACAAATAAAACAATAAAATGAGCAATTACGAGTACAAGCACTCTAATGCCCAATTCCGCTATTCACCGAGTATTTAGACTCGCTCCTGAGGTAATAGCACTAGCAGTTTCATTCTGTTGAAGCCGATTATGACCGTCTGTAATGCCCCCTTACAATGTCGTTCAATGAGCTCATGGACACTCCACACGTCCAATCGTCCGGAAACATTGTTGCTGTAACAGACCTGGATCCAGGAGACGCCTTTGTAGGATACGGATAAGGTAAGGATTGATAAAAAAGAATACATATCTCAAATTATACCTTATCCTTATTCAAAATGTGCCATGCAATAAACATCCCACTAATATTATAAATGCGAAAGTTTGTAAGTCTGTTCTTGTTCGTTTTTTACCCTTTGCCACAGAATATATAATAGTACTGACGTACAGAATGGCCACGCTCCGCCCCGCACCGGTTCGAGTTACCCCACCCCTCAAGCGCAGATTGCAGGAAAACCGCAGGAAAGCAGTCGGGCGCGCAACGCGATGTATGTCGCTCGTACCGTCGCACGACACTAATTAGAAGGCAAAAATAACATATTACATACGATTTAACAATCGAATGTTCAGAGACAAATCCTTTAAAAGGAAATATTTTAGTGTAGGTCAGTAATCTTTAATTAATAAGGTCTTAAATGATTAAAACTATAAACTTTAATTTATAAAACATTTATGTGTATTTATTTCCTAAAAACTCGAAAATCAATAATATTCTAATAATTTGTCGCTCGTACAAAGTCACATAATTTTCCGTGAAATCCGCGTCAATGGGCGCGTGAGAAATAGAGGTTCCTACCCTGCCTACTTCCTTTTGTAAATAAATAATGCTTTCTAAAAGTATCGCGATTAATACATGAAATAACTAATTAGGTACTTACCGAATAATTCGTTTAAGTTCGTAGTCATATATTTATTGTAATTTAAAATAATAATGCTTAAATACATAGACAGACACATTTTAAGTAGGTTTAAATAAAAATATATGATTGACGATTACTTACATTTATTTACACATCTAAGCCATATCTACATACCCTATAGTACTAGGGTTTTGCGATAGTCAGCCCTGTGTGTCTTACGCACACATTGACGCGTGTACAGACGTCGTCGTGCCTATGTAGATTCAAGAACGCGTATTTTGTATGGCGTGGCCGCCCTGTGCCTTTGCTCACCCGCTACTCAACAGCTACGTGTACATGCAACAAAAGTGTGTGGAGGCGGAGGTGCTGCACAAACACATATGTTGCATAGACGTAACTAACCATCTTAGCAAAGTAATTTTTAATATGTTGCACATAATATATGTTGCATAGACGTAACTATAACTATCTTAGCAAAGTAATTTTTCATAATAATATGTTTCACATAATATGTTGCATAGACGTATTAACTATCTTAGCAGAGTAATTTTACATTAGCAAATTATATAGACGTAGCTATCTATCTTAGCAATAGTACATTACTGCAGAGTCCGCGAAATAGGGGATTGCCGGCCGAGTAGTAATAGATGGCCGAGTGTTAACGAGGCCAATAACCCCTGTTCGCGGACGAGGCTTGAGAAAAGCACCTCAAATAAATCCAAGGAAATAATACCATGTCACTTGATGATGAACTCATATCGGAAACAATTACACTTATTTGAATAAAAAAACCACTCGTGTTAGGTATAAATCGTATATTTATTTGTTTCTTTTTTCTACTCCCGCCAAAATACTCTTTTTCAGCTATTTTTTTGTAAGCTTTTCCGGTTGATGTTTTTGCCACCAAATCTTGTGATAATTTTATTTATAAAATAAAATGAGGACACTTTATTAATTGGTTATTTTAATAAATTATTAACAATAAATCACAATCCTTGTTTATTATTTTATACCTGATTTATTCTCACTAAATAATCTAGTCAAATAAAAGATTAAATAGTAAATACACATTCACGAACTACGTACGTTTTTTTTAAATTGACAGTATGCCATAGATAGTCAATAAAAGAAATAAAACCCACTGAAACAAAAGACAATCTCTTTGTTGGCCTTGGCCGGCAATGTTTTATGAAATTCCATTACTATCCTCTAATTTGCAACAAAAAGTAATCTCTTTGCTGGCTTTAGCCGGCAATGTTGTATGAAATTCCATTACTATCCTCTAATTTGAAAATAGAACGAATCTTCAATTAAGTGCTATACAATGACGTACTTGGCGTTCTATGATCACGAAGATAAGGACGACATTTCCTTGGATGTTTGAGAAAAGTAATTTTTCACAGTTCATGTATTGGATAGTTTATTTGTAACTTTCCTTGTCGATTCTATCCGCGTAGAATTCATTTATCAGTATCTCGCGGGAAGTATGCAATTTTCCGGGATAAAAACTATATTTTATCCTTTTTCGTTACTTAAACTATTTGTATACCACATTTCATCTCAATCGGTTCGGCAGTTTAGACGTGATGAAGTAACAAACAAACAGACTTACAAACTTTCGCTTTTATAATATTATTGGGAATAAACTCGTATGTTGCACATGGATTATAGTGGATCAATGTCCTAACTATACTTAATCACTTCTTTGCAGTTGAATAGGTAAACATTACAGTAATAAGGAGCAAGCAATTTGCAGGGTTTTAAATGAAAAGGGGATTACGTTAATGCAGTCGATTGAGTCGAATACTGAAACGATTAACCGGACGATTAAATAAGCAATCAACGATTAAAAGAATTACATCAATTTGGTCCTAAATGAAACAAATCGATAAAAATAGCGAGCTAGCGAGATTAAACTTTTATCAATGCAAAAGTAACTGTCTGTCCGTCTGCATGTTACCTCTTCACGCTTAAACCACTGAAACGATTTAGAAGAGATTGGTTTCTTTGATTTTTTTTTACTTCCCTTAAATTGTCAATGTGCACCACAACGAACATGATTCAAGACTATCTTTGTATTTTTATAAAGATTTTTTTGGATTATAAGGTAAGGGTCAATTTAAGGGTTAAGTCGGATATGTAAACTCTAGGTTAAACATATCTTTACATTTTGTAACATCTCGATAAAAAAAACTTAAATCAGATGTGATTTAATTATGTGAATATTCACAGTGAAGCATTCAAGCAAGCATTAATATTGTTTTTCATTAATTATCTTAAATACACAAGGTGTTAATTAAATAACTGAAAACCAGAAAGTAGTTTGCTCAGAATCGAGAGTAGAATCGATTACACTATGTTTTAAATCAGGTTATGTTTGTGTTTTTAAATCCCTTTTTTATTCTAAAAGTTACGACTGCAACTGCAACAGGCGCCAGTTAAATATTTTATCGAGGTTGCATACTATTTCGATAATTTGATACTGGCCGGTTTGCTATCACTGTGTGACTTTCTTCTGAAAACGTCAAAGTGCAACTGACAAAAACAAATCATGAGTGTAGAGTTAGAAATTAAGTACAATTACTGACTTAGCAAAACACACCAATATCTTTTAAAATAATGAAGATATTCAAAAATAAATTCAATCAACTAACTTAAAATAAAAAATAAATTGGTGTCTGAGTTTTTCAGTTATTTAATCAACACCTTGTATTTGAACGAGCGAACGAGCAATTCCTGTATGTGTTTCGGGGATCTTGGAAACGGCTTTAACGATTTCGAAGAAATTTTCAATGTGGGATGCTTTCGGGAGCGTACAATTGATCAAGCTTTGTCCTATCTATTTTATTAGAGGCATTTTTATTATATTGGTTCACGCGCAAAAGGATCGGTAATTTCGATAACTTGCAAACTGGAAGGTCTAGGGCTCAAATTTAGGTCGGGTAGACTTTTTTATTTTTGCTTTTTATATAGATGTAATCGTATATGATTAAGATTACGTCTTATTTTTAAAGTTGATCTATAATAAATACCTATGTATCTTTTCCAAAAACAACACTATTTGAAAAAAAAAGAACCCCGAGCAAAGCTCGATCGCCCAGGTACTAACTCGAAATAAATGGATGTAATTTCCTACCACGTAAAAGTTACAACAGCATAATTCAAATTTTTTAAATCTGTATTAATGTAGCTTCCGAGGCCGGTAAAATATTGCTAATAAACGATTTATCATCGTTAAAAGATTTCATTCCATTAATATTGTAATGACGTATATCTAATGTACACTGTACACTCGTAAGTAACTACATAAATTTTGGCATATTATTTTGACTAGCTGCTTAGTTGAACTGCCAATCGTACGTTGCTTTAGGTATAAGGATCTGCATTTTATGGTCTTTAATTTATGAAAATCATAAATGTATTGTTTACAGCGTCTCGCCCCGACTTCGCACGGGTGTAATTTTAAAAAAAAAAGATGAAAAATGTGAATTAACTGTGTTTAATGATTATTCTGTTTGACCTATCGCCTCTCAAACAGAAGGTCGTGGGTTCAAACCCCGGCTCGCACCTCTGAGTTTTTCGAAATTCATGTGCGGAATTACATTTGAAATTTACCACGAGCTTTGCGGTGAAGGAAAACATCGTGAGGAAACCTGCACTAACCTGCGAAGCAATTCAATGGTGCGTGTGAAGTTCCCAATCCGCACTGGGCCCGCGTGGGAACTATGGCCCAAGCCCTCTTGTTCTGAGAGGAGGCCTGTGCCCAGCAGTGGGACGTATATAGGCTGGGATGATGGGATGATGAATGATTATTCTTTATCTTTAGGGTTCAAAGGGGAAAAACGGGAGCCTTGATAGGATGCCTATGTAAGTATGTAAGTACAAACACAATTAAATAAATAAAACAACAACAATTAAGTAAATAAGCCGGCAACGCACTTGCGACTCTTCTGGTGTTGCAGGTGTCCATGGGCGACGGTAATCGTTTACCATCAGGCGATCCGTTTGCTCGTTTTCACCCTATAAAATAAAATAAAAATGTATCGCCAGAGTATATGTCGTCAAAGGCGTAACTACACTGTAAACTTATATAAAATACTAATAAAAAAACTTTACAATGATGTTCAGTCATAATTACTATCCTAGCCAACTGCTGGAATATTCAAGATTAATTTAAGTTCGCCGCCAGTTCGAGTCAAAGTCACCCTGTTTATGGTACTCTAACGAGAATGTTAAAATGATTAGGGTCTCCTCAAAAATGTTTGATCATTTAATTTTTTACTTACCAAAACACATTCCAATAAAAAACATGGAAAAGCAACCATCAAAGACCCCTTGTTAGACTGGGGCACGTACTAACCAGATCAAGCGGTGCTCGCTGCATCCGAGGGTTGTCTGCACACGTCTACCCGCATCAAGCCCTTGTTTACTTCCAATAATCTCGGTAACGGGTATTTTTAAATTTTAGGGGCACGTAGGTATAAAATAATGTAAGTAACTTAATCGTAAGCGGTAGTGACTAATACATTTAGCGACTGCGGGTAAAGTCAGACGAACGAATTTTTCGAGTTGTGAGTCGTGTAATTTTGGTCTCATACAAAAGTGTAATTTGTGCACAATTCATTTCGAGTCGCCGTGTGACACAAACTAGACTTTTTAATAAAACCAAACACGCAAGCCACACACAAGAGACGTGGGACGGGCACGTCGCGGACGGGACGGAGGCGCAGACGTCCAAGCGTCACGTCCGCGCCGCGTCACCATCAGCTGATTCAGTGTGGCTTGTACCAAATGCAGCAGAAGTTACGCGACCGGAAATACACGACTCACACAAAAGTCAAAAAATTATGCTTCATCCTAAGTAATCAAGACTACCCACTGGTAGTCTTGATTACTTAGGATGAAGCATATATGAAGCCACTGCGTAGCGTTAGATATTTTCGTAGTAAAACCGAAGCAAAGATCGCATATAATCATAATTATATCCCACTAATATAATAAATACGAAAGTTTGTAAGTCTGTTTGTTTGTTGCTTCATCACGTCCAAACTGCTGAACCGATTTATATGAAATTTGGATTTGGATAGGATAGTTTTTATCCCGGAAAATGCCATATTTCCCGCGGGATAGTGCAAACCGAATTCTACGTGGACGCAGCTGCGGGTAACGGCTAGTCTTTCATAAATCATGTATATCCTGTAGTCATATTTTGTAAATATTGAGCAAGCCGATGGGAATAGGCTTATATGGACGCTTCGCCACTGAAGACTACCAGTACTGAGTAGGTACTATGTTGATACGAAGACCGTGAAAGAGCAAAGCTGCAAAATCATTTTTATTTATTTGTACCACTTGCAGTCGTTTTCAGTAGGCTGAAATCGATATTCAGGCCGTTTCAGGACATCAGCTTTCACATAACACCATTTCCTGAAAATCCAATTTTAGACCGTTTCAGGCCAAGTTGCAGTCAACATGTCTTCGGAACATTCTAAAAGCTTGGGACAAGGATAGGTAGGTACTCGAGACATTCGAGAAAGCGAGCGAGAGGGATAGAATAAGTACTTGTAAAAGAGAAAGACAGATGATTCTGCTTCCAAAACTTTTGTAAATATTTGAAGCGGAATAAATAATAGGTATAAATTAATACGGATCCCTGAGTATTAAATTCTAGATTCTGCTCCCAGTGAATGTTGTACTTACCCTTTTCAAAAGACTCGCGGTAATGCCAGACGGTTTGGCTAAAATTGACTTTTGGGTCGACTGAGTTCTGAATAGAAGTTGCCAATGCTTATTTAAATGTTCGGGTAATCTTGCTACTGTATCGCTTAAACGATATTGAGTTCGGATTTAGTAATACCCAAGTTCAAGGCGCCAGAGCAACAAAAATATCGCTCCTACTTTATTTACAGAGAAAGACTTTTTTTATTAGAAACTTTGCATTGCGTTAACGTGGTAGGTATATATAGTGACAAGTGGTATCTACGAGATGAGTAAAGTTTTCTGGATATGAAGTTGTTGACAATTGTTGTTAAACTGTAGTTCCTTAAAACAATGAAGATCTCCTTTATTGTAATTTAAATGTCATAACGAAATTATTGTTAATTCAGTCTGGTTTTGGTACTTTCTTGTAAAACAAATTCCTGAAAAAAACCTTAATTCCCTATATTTCTAGATTAAAATTAAATTCCTAGATTTTGTTAAAAATTTCAGATATTAATTGATATTTTTTATAATTTCTACAACTTAACATTAATAAGGAACCACGATTTTAATAAGGTAGTAAGAAAACTTCATTCCTGTAGGATTCAAATACAAATTCACTCTGTCGCGTTAGCACATTATCTTATGTGGACACTTGATACTATGGGCCCTCCGTACTAAGTACTAGGAATTATATGCCAAGTCATAATTTATGTTTTAAGATTATTGGTTTTGAATGATTAGCAAAATTAGCGTTATAATTATTAAATTTACGCAAAGTTATTATTACCTGTACTTAATTATAGTTATGCGTATTTATAATTATGCGTTGTAATTTTATGCGTTTTCAATTTAGGAAAATCAAATTTATGCGTTTTAACACAGACTTTCCTTCTCGCTTGGCTTGACTTGCACTGCACTGCACTCTTTGCCGGTCATTATCATTTCATCACGCACAACTGACTCCCACCCTAACTACATCACCAAATAGCACACATTCCGAACTCCCAACAACTAAAAGCATGCAAAATTAACACAATTGCCGTTCAAAAGTTTAAACGGAAATATTTTATTCATAGCGCGCTGTCCAAAACCGATGAATTTGTATGACGCAGATAACGCGTTTATTGTCACGGTTAGTAAATAAATTCTGTCGCATCCACCAATCATGTACAGAGATCACGTAGGAAGCCGTCCCGATGAAAGGTATAATCCTATCAATTATTACGGCCGTGCCCCAATTCTACAACTGTTAAATGCAAAAGAGAAAAGATTTTGAGCAAAATATTGGAGCAGCTTAATTGAGCTGACTTTGTTGTTTGTAGAGTTTGTCGTGCTGTTTCGTTTTTGCAAGTTGTTCGTGAATTAGATAGGAATGCAAATATTCCTTTGTGTAAGTTTGAGGAATTTGCGTTTATAGTATTGGTCTGCGGAAGACTGGAATAATGGAGAGTAAGGTTAGGTTTGAACAGACTTCAAAAAATAAATGGCGCTTGATGAATGGGTTGTCTACTTTTTACAATTTCAAAAAATTGGTTTTCAACGAACATTAAGCTATATATATTTGGTCAAAACAAACAGAGACGGCATCAGAGATATCTGTCACATAAAATTAATCAATGAATGGTTAATGATTTAGCAAATGAAGCTGTGGATAAACGATAGTTCGAAGGTAAATTGTTTTACCTGTGTATATGTAATTTCACATATCAATATTTCTAGATCTAGAACATCAGCTCATAAATTTCATTCTTGTCAATATTTTTCTAGCTAATATTTTTAACCGACTTCAAAAAAGGTGATGATTCTCAATTCGTGTGTATGTTTTTTGTATGTTTATTACGTGATAACTCCGCCAATTGTCGGCCGAATTTCAAAATTCTTTTTTAGTTCTAAAGAACATCATACTGAGGGATCTTACAGAAATCGAGGGCAACCCGCGAATTTTTAAAGTACACCTATAGCGATTTTGGCATTTTTAATATCAAGTCAAATATTTACATTCAGAAAGTACCTATCATTTAGTGAACTGGACCCTGATAAAGAAGACCGTAGGTACCGGTACTCTGTTATAAAATTATATAACTATGCCTTTTTTGAGCTTAATAGAATCGTTGTGAGATGCATGCACTTTAGCTAAAAATTCCTAAAAACTATGAAAAAATACACTGTATCAATAACCACGGCATTTCATCAGCCCTTAAACCCCATGAGAATTAGAGTGTTTTCGAATATAACGGTGGCTCGATTTTTCCAATGAAAAGCTTCACTCGTAAATTGTAACCGTAGCAAAGTAACGTAGTAAAATATGCTGGTACACAGCAGTGACGCTGTTAGTAAAGCGAACTAAATTCATGAGACATTTACGTCGCGACACAAAGATTAAGCGCGCAAGCGTTAGAAAGGAATTTGTTTGCTGAGCGTTTTGGTTTTGCTTTAAATCTTTTTAACACGCGGTATGTATCTATTTAACAGAATCTTTGAAAGTGTTTTTTTTTTAATAGCATGCGGGTCTTCTGATGGGAAGCAATCGCCGCCGCCTGTGGACAACCGAAAACTCGAGGGGTATCACAGGTCCTTTGAGAGATTCTTAGGCTTCTTTTGTAATGATGTCTAAGTTGTATCGCTCCGGGAATGCGTTCCCTAGAAGCTGGTACTATGGTTTAATCTTGCGTGGGAAAAAGTTCCGCTTAAAGCGGTGCCAGATTGTCACCACCAAGGTGGCAATTCCGCTTCCCCTTCCCCCTTCAAATCGTCGGACTAATTTGAAACTTTGCACACTTATCAAGGATCTATGATAACGCAATAACATAATGCAATAATAATAACACCGACCTGAGCTGATGAAAATTACCTATTTTCATTGTTTTTTGTAGTAGATCTAATTTTTAGAAAGTTGATGTTGAAAGGAGCCGATTCGAACGGCTGACAAAGGGCCCTGGGCGAGCATTGTCTAGGGGCGTCGTCATGGTTAGCCCGGCACTGCCAACATCCCCAAAAATTTTGTGTCCAAGCTCAATCAAGCTCTTCTTGATTGGAATAATGGACGTAACATGCCTGACGCTTCAAAGTTTATTCACCCGGATCGCTAATAGTAATAAAGTAAACGAAACTCACTTCTATCCCGAAGGATTATAACTTAACACCGCAACATCGTTGCTACATAAGTACCAAGATCTTTAGAAGTATTGTCTATCTTAACTCCACCTTAAAGGATCTGCTACACCGGCAAGGCTCGGATACCGGTTAAATTTTCAAACCGTTATTATTTTGGTTTCGTTCGCGAAACCGTTATTTTTAAACCGGTTTTTAAGGGAACATTTACATAAAGTTCTTGTCAGATTAACCGGTTTAGAACAATAAAAACCGGTTTATTCCGGCGCAGGATAAACATCGCCGCCCGCCGCAGGCCGGCCAGCTGTCACTCGTCGAATAAATCGGTTTATTTAGGTTATAGTTAATTTCTTAAAAACGTTCGCGTTCTTATGAAAGTTCGGAGTTAAACCGAAATAATCCGGTATTTACCGCTATTTTATAAACCGGTTCCGAGCCTTGTACACCGGCACTCAAAATACGCTGACGCACCGTAAAAGCAGTGACGTGTCTTATGCGTCACGCTTTTATCACGTACCGTCTACATCGCTGCTCAAAGTACGCTGACGCAGTATAAAAGCAGTGAAGTAACTCAAACACCACGCTTTTATCGAGTTCGGTCCACACCGTTGCTCAAAATACGCTGACGCACTGACTGTAAAGGTGATATGACTCACACATTATGCTTTTATTGCATTGCATACGATCTACACCGCTGCTCAAAATACGCTGACGCACTATAAAACAGTGAAGTGACTCACGCATCACGCTTTTATCGCATACGATTCACACCGCTACTCAAATTACACTGAAGCACTGTAAAAGCAGGGACATACCCTCCGTCACGCTTTTATCGAGTACCGTCGAGTACAAAATACGCTGACACACTACGGTGAAAAATGTACTGTAGGCATCAGCTTGGAAGTTTGGTGTCAAGAAGTGATGTGAGTCACGTCGCGTCACTGCGGTTACGTGCATCTACGTATCTTGAGCACTGGTGTGGGCAACCCTTAAAGCTTAACTGACAAAATATATAATTGTTTTCGATCTAAGAGAACACAATATTTCCCATTTTCAACGGATCCCGAGGGGCAACGATCACCTCTTCTATTAGTTCAATTTGTTATAGAATATGATACGGCGATGGATCAGGCCTTCACCCTACTGCTGGGAATGGGAAGGATACTTAACAGGATGCACTTACTGCTATTCGGCTGCTTTGGGATTCAATTTTTCACTGGATATTCTGTTTCTGTTTATTCAATGTTTATTAAAACATGAAACTGAAACATAACATAACTATGTCTATTAGAGTAGAGAGTGGCTGCTCAAATGTTAAGATTGTTTTTTTGGAATCTTTTTGTATTTTTTATTTCAATTCCAAATTTTTACTTTAAAGGTCATCCCGAAAAACCTAAATTGAAAATACAAACTGAAATATAGATGCACAGAAAAACCAGAAAAATAATACCAGCACTGGGAATCGAACCCAGGTCCTCGGTATTCCGTACCGCGTGCTATACCGCTACACCACTGCTGGTCAACAATCTCAATGCTCAAATGTTATTTGTTTTTTTAGTAGCTGAACGTTACATCCACGAAATGTAAGATTATTTAAAAAGGTATTGACCATGTTTATAATTAACTTGTATCTAATGATTCTTTGAAATTTTATACGGAAGAAATTTTTACGTACAAAGTATTTACATTCATATTAAGTTTATCAGCCATTGTCTACAACACGTCTAATAAGTATGGCAATAGTCGTCCATTCTTTGTAATATTGTAAGTGTCAAAATAAATAAGCTCTGTTTGTCTGTTACTTTTTCACACCTAAGTCGCTAATCCGATTAAGATGAAACTTGGTTCGAGAGTGACATATTTATATTATTAGGTACTTATATAGTTTTATCACGGAAAATTTTACAGTTTCCACAGGTGCTCGATAAACGAATTCTTCACACGAATGAGGGTTTTCACAGAAGCGGAATATCGCTAGATGGCGTTAGTATAGTGTGGTCCGTTATATCCACTTTTTAGTTAAACTAAGGCAGTATCAAGTTAAATAAAAAGGTCTTAAGAAACCTTCTGTCACATAGCCAGGAGAATATGCAAATCGCACCAGCTATGTGAATAATTCCCGCCTACTCTTTATTCCGAAGCTAATTCGATAAACTGAAATGTGAGGCGTTAGGGGAAAAATTTACTTGAAATTCTTGAATATATTTCAAAAGACTCGTTACATGATTTGGTGTACGGCTTTTACGGGAAAATGAACCTTTCGAGATAAAGGAAGATGGCTTCAGATTACACCGCCTTTTCTTATTCAGTTTTATGCCTAAAATTTGGTTGATTTTTAAGTTGAGCGTTGAGTGATGTTAAAAATCCCTGAAATTTTATGTAGAAATAAGGAGAGACATTTTTATTTCTGTAGCCGCGGTTCCGTATGCGTAACAATTCAACTGAAATAAGACCAGCAATTTAATTTATTTTCGGTATTTTGCTAATATTTTCGTAGGGATTTACCAAATATTACATAGTGAATTTCACTAATGTTACATAAAAAAAAGACAGGCCGAATTTCATGTTTCTAGTTCTAGCGGTTGAAGTTTTGGATATCCCGATCCCGTGCAAATTTTCGTATATAAAGTACGTTATGTACTATTCCATACTTACAGCTATCTACCAAATTTCGTCCAATTACAGAATGCCTCGAAAACTCTCGTAAGAGTTGCCGAAAATCATATCTTGATTTAAGTTGCATAAAAAAGCTCCCTCTAGCGGTTGTAATTTAACGCGTAAGATTTACATTAGAAAAGTTCATATACCTAGTCGTCAAAATTTCTAAAATTTTCTACGAAACTTTCTTAATTTTTTTTCTGTTAAAACCTTCTACGAAATAATAAAAAACTTGAAAAAAAATGTATGAAATTGGCAACTTGGCCGGTTATAATCTTTATGCTCTACTACTGACCTCACCTGATTTAGACCTCTTACTTCAGCCTCCACTTCAATAATTTTAAAGTTATTTTTAAACTGTAATTGCCTTTTAGGGTAAGGCCAGGGTATATTTGACTCAATAAAACATTAATTATTCAGTATCAGCGCTGACGATGCGGGTGTACAAACTTAGAACGGCAACCCCTAAAGATTCTAACACATTCCATTAACCTTCTAAAACTATAACTCTACAACTGCATCAGGCAAGTTTCGGAAATAGGCTTTAATAGAACAGCTAACAAATTATTATTCAATACTAAAAACAGCTAAGTTTAAAAAATACCTTACACGTTTTTTTATATTCGACTGGATGTCAAAACAATAAGGTAAAACAAGGAATTACTCATTTTACGGTGAACTTTTTTTTATTTAAGTAATTATGATCAGGTACCATATTCATCAAAATTTGTGCTAAATAAAACTTAAATTTAACAAATTAAACTTAAATATTATAAATCCGCTAGTTTGCAAGTCTGTTACCTCTTCATGTCTAAACCGCGAACCGATTTAGATGAAATTCGGTATACATTATAGTTTTTGTCCCGAAAATAATAAATGTGATTCCTTAAATACTCCGTCTTTTTACTGTTTTACCTTAGACTACCCATCATAATCAAGTCATATCAGTCATAAGAATAAATTATATTTTAATTTGTTATAAAATATTTAAAATATTTTATATTGTTATAAATAAATTTCAGGACTGACCATAGAACTTGGCACCTTGGCACTTGGCACTTCTTTTGTCGATAAACTCAACAATCAAGGCATACTTGTATCATAATATTGAACTTGGCTCCCATTTCACATTTATGTTTTGATGGGATCTATTTATTCAAATTCGTTATCAGTCGAATCAGCATCAATTATTCGTATTTAGCTCAAATTAGTGAGAACGTGCCGTGAAAATACCGTCAATTGGGAATTTATAAGGCTCAATGATTCCATTACTGTGATTTATCACTAGTAAAAATAGAACACTATACAAAGCAGCAAATGTTTTATTTCCGGGGGAATAAAGTAAAAACAAAACGTTGCGTATAAAAAATGTAGGACGCACAAAACGTCTTGACCCGGTCGTCTACCCTCTTCTAGCCGAGATCCGAAAAGACACTGTTGACTTGAAGTCCATACAGAGTAGAAAGCGAAAGCTACTTGGAAGTAGGGAATAGGTAAATAACAAACGACGTCATTACCGGGATACCTAACGTGGGTTAACCAGACAACCGTAAAGGATGTATTAAAGCGGACCAAACAAAAATATTAGCAAATGTAATTACAGAGAGGAAACGCACCTAATGTCCTGGCTCGAGACGTGACCTCAACAGCGCAACAACGGGAGTTTTTCAAGGAAATGAGTTAACTTTCCGAGCTTGCGCTCTAATTCCGAGTCAACTAGGGCATTATTTATTTTGTTTATGCTGACTGTACCTACTTAACGTTTGTCCGGACGATATTTTTTGTCGCCTTCTCCGCTTCGTACGCAACTTTGGGCGTTGCGTAACGAAGTTAAATGTCGTATGATTGATGAATTCGATTGGGTTGACGACTTATTTACCCTACACCTCGATGTCAATGTAATAAAAATACGACTCAAATATTTAAATGTTCTTGTTTGCTTCATTTAAGTATTTCATTCATTACATTAATAGGTAAGGTACTAATACAAATTTATTACGTAAGAAGATTCAGAGAGGGGTCAACAATGTAAGAAAAAAGAAAGAAAGAAAGAAAAGAAAATACATTTATTCACAACACAAGACAACAATATTATTAGGTACAAAAAAAACAACACAAAAGTATTTGTCATTGCAGTATATTTATCTATTATTATTTATTTATTATTTATGTCTATTTTATTCTTACAAGGGGATGCAAGAGAGTCTTGATAATTAAATAAATGAACTAATTTATACAAATAAATTAAATTATTTTAACCGACTTCAAAAAAGGAGGAGGTTATCAATTCAGTTGTATTTTTTTATGTTTGTTACCTCAGAACTCATTTAAAAACCGATTTGAAATTATTTTTTGCGTTCATCTAGGAATGTCTTCAATTAGGTCCCATAAGCACCAAATCAGGTACTGATGATTGGATCTTAAGGAAATCGAGGGAACTCTTCAAATGTCGTAGGGACACCTATAGTAAATTGGATATATTTAGCAGTAACTCGTGCATTTGCTCTTGCAAATTATCATATTTGGTGAAGTGGAACTGATGATGAAGACCACAGTTGACCATCGGATTTACTACTTAATAACAAGTATTTCACGGGTTGAATTTTCATAACTTTAACACATTGCTAAGCAATTTATGCTCCTCGTAATGCATATGGTAAAACGGGTGGTGAAGTACCAGGACTCCTAAATAATTAACGTCTCTGCATCGGAAAAAGTAACCTTTCGTAAAAGGTAACGAGCAGTTGATATTAAAGTATTGTATCTTAGATTATTTACACTAGAAAGCACGAAAAAAAAATTATAAAAACAAATTGAACCGACTACAAAAAACCATGAAAATAATTTTCCAGACTGAAGTCGGTCGGTGCCTCAGCACGAGCCAGCCGGAGTGATTGAAGCCCAACATATAGTGCGTAGGTGTGAGGTAGATGGCTATAGGTCCACTCTTGCTGGCTCGTGCTCGAGTCACCGACCGACTTCAGACTGGTAGAAAATTATTTTCATGGTTTTTTGTAGTCGGTTCAATTTATTGTTATAAGTTTTTTTTGTGATTTATCACTTCTTTTAAACTGAGAAGTTGACTGAACGAATAAGAAGTCCACTTGAAAAGTATCTCGGTGGCAGTGGCAAATGCCAGAGCATCAATTGTGGAACTGGACTTTTTTTTTCATAATACTTTCTGCTCTTAGGATGTGATTGGTCTAGTATTTAGCTACGTGAAACTCACTTCAAAGTATCCATCAAAATGTTCGATTAGTTGACATTTAAAGATGTTAAGTTGTGTGTAAAGTTAAAATGTTTAGCAGCTTTGAAACAAACAATTCAGTCAATTAAGTTGGCTAATAAACTACAAACCAGGCCAGTATTAACGTAAAAAAACCTTGAGTAGATCCTGTTTCAACAGCTCATGACAATCGAGTGGTGCTCTCAAATGTTCATTGAAATTTTTGAAATAATTTAGTGAGATTTGTATTATTTCTTCCATACTACAACATCAACTTCAACGTTTAATTTCAATTTATAATTGAAGTAACTTTGAGATGAACAAAATTATTATTTATGCTTTAAACAAGTACAGCTTTCGAGAGACCTTCGTTTAAGTAATTAAAATTTGTTAGCCAATCGCCTAAAATAATAAAAGCACCGACTCATTCATAACGTTCCGAATCTTCAACCAACCATCACAAAGGAATAATGAACAACAATAATCTTTGAGAACTTCACAAATTTTCCAAATCCTTTCAGCGAAGTTGCTCCGCATTTGTTTATCGCCGAGGGCAATTGCCATTGTTGCAAATAAAATATTTTAAACTGACACAACAATAAACAAACTATTTCTGAACGTGGGGTGCTGATTTAAATCGCAATGGCGTCAAGTTCTAAGCCTCCCTAATAATTTAATTATTGTTCCGTGATACCCTCGAGCCCTTTAATACTGGTAGTCAATAGCAATCAACTAAAAACAATGAAGTAAATTCTGTAGAAGATGAAACCTTAAGAAGTCTTGTTCGTTTAATATTTTGAAATTCATACTAATATTATAAACGCGAAAGTGTGTGTGTGTGTGTTTATACAAACATTTGTCGAAACGATGCGACGAATCGACGTGATTTTTGGCATAGAGATAGTTTATAGACCCGAGAGTTAC
The DNA here is from genome assembly GCF_025370935.1 of Choristoneura fumiferana. Taxonomy (NCBI): domain Eukaryota; kingdom Metazoa; phylum Arthropoda; class Insecta; order Lepidoptera; family Tortricidae; genus Choristoneura; species Choristoneura fumiferana. The sequence goes on from NC_133477.1 coordinate 12,354,132, forward strand.
ATAGGCTACTTTTTATCCCGGAAAAATGCACAGCCTCCCGAGGGAACAGCGCGCGATAACCGAATTCCTAACGGGCGAAGCCGCGTGCAAAAGCTAGCATGAAAATACAATCTGGACACTCTAGACAGTTAAAGCAAGATTACTGCCCTGTTTCAGCACCCATTGATTAAATTTATTTGACGGATAAATGTGATGCCGTGTCTTTTTGTTTTGTTCGAATAGACGGAGACGGCATCACATTTATCCGTCAAATAAAATTAATCTATGGGTGGTGAAACATCCCCTACATCTAGTTAACAGTACAGTTATAGTACACCCAGAGTGTGGCTTGCAGTAAGGGTAGGCAGTAGTAGGTAGGTCGTTAAACTCACCGTTTAACGATTTGCCTAGTGACGTTTAGGCAGATCATGAAACTCCTAGGCATATCATGAAACGCCGCCATTTCATAATTTGGCCAGTTTAGGCAGATCATGAAATTCCTAGGCATATCATGAAACGCTGCCATATCGGTTCTGGCTCTTTTCATACTAACCACTCCTCGTTTCGCTCATCGTACTTAATTTTTTCTTTTTTTTCGGCATATCACGATGTAACCGGTATAAGGCTAGAAATATCGATGAATGCGTTGCTCTAATCCATCTGCCGTATTATTTCTCAGGCACATCGTGATATGTCTGGCCAACTTTTAGGCATAATATCATGAACTGGCGCCATTTCATGATATGCCTAGGAATTTCATGATTTGGCGTGTTTTACGATCGGCCACCGACATATACATATATTAGACTAGTAAGTTTTTTTTGTGTACCAGAGATAATGATGAATGGTGTCACATTAACCTGAGAATGTTTACACTGATAAATGATTTCAGGGGTCACTGATGTGCTGATTTTATACGTATTTATTAGCTTTGCCGTAAACAAACCAAAAATTCAAAGTTTGATCTTTTCTCAAATTATTAAAAAATGCCCGAAAACCACAGCAACATACTCGTAAGTTGAAAGTGTTTCAATTGCACATAATACGCTAAGGGAAGAAATCCCGCCACAGTAAATGATTGTCGCTCGGGACCTCGCTGCAGCGGGCACCATTAATTGTGGCGACAGCACAACAAAACACGGACCTATAGTTTAATGTTATATCGAGGGTTTTTATACTGTTTTTCACTGTGCTTCTTTTATTTGGACGCAACACGCTTTTGCTTAGTGACTTCTCAATATTTTTCCGTTTTTTTAATACAGTTAAGAATATGGATTTCTTCGTTAAGTATTCTTGATAGGTATAGCCATAATTATGGCAGTATTAAAGTGTAACCAAACAAGAGCGCGTCGGACACGTCTATAGGATAGGGTTCCGTCGCCATTACAAAAAAATCACAGATACATACCATACTTATTTATTAACTAATATTTTTCCAAGAATTTTGTATTTTGTACGGAAATTTCCAAGTAACTTTCAAAACTTATGCGACTAGATACGCACCACTTAAATGTCTTCCCCAATTTCCACTTAAGCAAAGCAACGCATCAACTATCCACTTAACAATACTAAAACACTACACCGACGTGAAATTGCATATAACAGACAAACAGTAACACACTTAACGGATTATTGCGCTTGCATTTCTGTCATTCCATCGACAAACGAAAAAATAAAATCAAGAGATATAGACAAGAGATAAATAGATCAGATATAGTACAAGCTTTGCTGAGTTTGGGACTAGTCAATTGGTGTCAAGTGTTTTTATTTATTTATTTAAGTTTATTTTTTTATTTACAAACCTTCGTAAGAAAAAAGCAGCACATCAACGTTAGTTAACAATCTCAATATTTACCTACTAAGTAATACGTTTATTACTATTAAGTATGTTTGTCTATTACAAGTAAGTACTCAACCGATCGTAATGAAATATGATATGGAGATAGTTTGAGACCCTAAGAAGGATTAGGTACATAGAATAGCTTTTGTTACCGAAAATTCTATAAATAATAATAAGTGTTTCGACCTGCGAAGAAGATTCTGGCTAGACCACCATAATTTACCACCAGATTGTTTAATTGTCACCGGTTTTACAAGTAGATACATAAGTACACCAAATTTCAGCTTAAAAATATTTACGAACCATTTTTGACCGACTAGCTTTCAAACAATATATTATTCTTGAGGGCCAACTATCTAGGTTACCAATTTCGTTCAAATCCGCCCAGCCATTCTGGCATAAAAGACTGAAAACTCACTCATGACTTTTCGCATTCCTAATTTCAGAAAGATACACATTACCAATATTCTAACAGAGAGGAAAATAATAAAGAAAATATGGTGATGACAGAAGATAAAGACGTAGTTACCTATCCGTTAACTGTACTCTCATAATGAACACGCCAGCCGTACGTATTTAGAAACGTTTCCTTAATTAGTGAAATCCGAGAGATACAAAGTTCCAAACTAACGCTAACACCCCATCAATCCTTTAGTTCGCTCCAAGTCTCCACTCCACTTCTTATAAGGTTTTTCTTTTATTTCATAAGGCTGTAGCCAAACTACTGACGTATTCAATTCAGAAAAATCCTATTTATATTTTAATCAGGCTTTACCCACGGCTTCTTACTTAAACAATTTACCTACTGTCATTAAGTAAAAAATAGAAAATCGTCCACATAAATGACCATTTCGAATTCGGTAAAATGTATACCATCCTAAGACTTAGCAGTTATGGCAGAACTTATAAAACCTACATAGATAGGATATACAGATTACAGCTAAGTCTACTAAAATCAATTATACTTACCTAACCATGTTAGGAAAAAAAAATTACTTCTGAGACCGACATATTTAAATATTGTAAAATAAACAATATTCATAACAGTACCAAAATACTCGTACTTAGTGACGAAATAGAAAATATTGGAAGTCTTAAAAAACCAGTAGACCGGAAAACCTTAGAAAATTAGATTACCTACCCATATTTGTACTGCCAAAATGTAACAATGTGTATGGAAAACGGAGGTGGGAATACTGTTACCTAATATTCTTAACGAACTCGATCACAACATACTTACGAGTGTGTGTGTGAAACACCACACCACTGTAAACGCATTGTTAAAGCAATTTACCTAACGTGATATAGAAACTGTGTGTTAAGCTTACCTGTATACCTAGCCTAAAGATAAATCATGATTAATTACCTACTTATGGTTATGTGAGTGAATTCAACAGCAGTTAAACCTTAGTATGGTTTTGCTCATTGCATTATTGTAAAATGTTAAATTGTTTGTCTATTTAGTAAATAAATGAAAAAAAAAGTGAATTTTGTCAAAATGTAAATATGCTGAAACATAATATTCAGAACCCAATTTATTTCCCTTCCAGACATCCAGCTATTTACGTACTACGTTACATACTCGTACAAACCAATCCACTGCTTTAGCGTGAAGGAGTAACAAAAGCGTGCACGCACGCATACTGACTAACGTTGCATTGTAGGATAGAATATGTGAAATCTTGTGAGCAGCGCCAGCCCTAGGGGAGGTCAAGTGGAGCGTCCGCTCTCTAGGCGCCAGATGGCAAGGGATGCCATTTTCCAGTTTCCAGTGCAAAATAAAATTACGATGGCGTCTTTTCAGAGGCGTGAAAGCAGTATAGATGTAGACAATCACGCTTAAACGTGCCTTGATCAAGGGCTAGAGCTGGCGCTGCTTGCGAGTGTGTATTTGTTATTAGCTTTTTCCCGCGGCTTCGTCCGCGGGGAATTCGGTTATCGCGCGCTGTTCCCTCAGGAACTGTGCGTTTTTCCGCGATAAAAAGTAGCCTATGTTACTCTCTGACCCACAAACTATCTCTATGCCAAAAATCACGTCAATTCGTTGCTCCGTTTCAACGTGAAAGACGGACAAATATTCAAACACTGTCGCATATTTATAATATTAGTATGGAAGTATGGATTCTTTTACGCATAGCTTAATATTGAAAATAACTGATAAGCTACATTCCTCTTCAGTAATTCACGGAATAGGGACATACGAACGTAAAATCTTGAAGCCTCAACCGCTAGCTATCTAAAAGACAAAAGAAAAGCTTTGCACGAATCTTCCTATAAACAATGTAAACTTATTTATTTATTTTAAGTTTTGGAAAATCCTACGGGAATTTAGTACTTTTAGGTACCTAGTTTATAATCCCGGAATCTTCATTTATGTGTCAGACAAATTAATTGACTGCTTAACGCAAGGAAGACCCTTGTAAAGGCTTGTAATAAATAAATGATTGAATCAGAGTAGCAAGATACGATGTCACTGGCACGTAATCGATTGTCTCAACAATGTTATTTTATTCTAAACAATAACTTAAGACTTACTAAACACAATGCTTAAAACAATAAAAAATTGTTGATTACATCGTTGTTTCTATTAATGATGAGATGACGAACACAATTGGCGTCAACAAAAATTGTTTTTGGTGTTTTTGTAAACACCAAACTTGCTTTTCTAGTATCTATCTATTTTGGGAGCTAAACATCTGTAAAGGCTTTAACTTTTTATACACGTATGTTAGCGCGTGCGTGTGTGTGTGTGTGTGTGTGTGTGTGTGTGTGTGTGTGTGCTTTCTTACATTGCTCTTTCCTGTATTTTTATTCAGATGTTTATGGGCGGTGGTAATCTCTTACCATCAGGAGACCCTCTTGCTCGTTTTCCATCCAGTTGAATAAAAAAAACATCTACCAAATCTACTTAATACTTCATGTGTGCGAAGCCACAGATAAAGACTAGTGTACATATTACATGTCTAAAAAATAGGAATTTGGTAGACTCCATTATGTCCCGTAACCTCTACCAGTTTGGCTCCAAGTACAACTTCAGCGCATTTGCTGCGATCAAATAACGAATAATCGGCTTTCATTAGGGCTCGCTGCTGATTTCTCTAAGGAAGTGATCGATTTGCAGCTTAAACTGAGTTTCATTCGTTCGATTACGCTGAAGTGGCTTTAATACTTTCCTTTGCATATTTATTGAAACTACCAGCCAACATGGCCCCTAACAACTCGATTTCCATCAGAGGCCTTGTTGTCTAACGAACTCGAAATCGCAGTCGTTTACCACCACAACTTTCTGCCACACGCTATAAGATGAGATAGCGCTCGATTGTTTTATGCGATAAACGCTGCGTTAAACGCAATGCGTTTGACGCACATCAATTTTGTATCAGATAATCTTATTACCGAACATTGTCTTACGTGGTGAGCGCAGCGGCAAGCGCATAGATTATCTGATACAATATTGATGTGCATTAAACGCATTGCGCTTAACGAAGCGTTTATCGCATAAAACAACCAAGGGCTTCATGCATGCGCTCGCCGCGTAATAGTAGATTATTGTCTTGGCCTGGAAGTAGCCAATTGCTGGCTGAGTATGAGTATTAAACGGACGAGCTTGCGAGTCCGTTTAACAAATACGAAGCCAGCAATTGCTATTCCAGTCGAGACTAATATAAAGCTTTTCTCAAAAATGATGAATAATTCTGAAATAGCCTAAACTTTTTCTCAAAGTATATCATAACATTTAATTTTATTCCAATTATTTTTCTTATGCTTTACCGCCTTTTTTCATTAAAAATAAACTGCAGGTGTATTTTTCCACCAAAAACACCACAAGCTGTTTCAGACCCAATAAAAAAAGTCCGAAGTTCCAACAAAATATTTGATACCGTCCATTAGATTTGGCTGTATACGACTTGTGCCAACATTTCCATGGCCTTTCTAACTTTTTTAAAAATTTGTGACTGATTTCAGGCGCGCTAATTTATTATTGTCGAGCTAGCGCGCCTGCAATCTTTTTAACTTTTTAATTTTTCGCTGACCATAAACTATGCACTTCAGGTACCTTAAAAAAAATATTTTTGAAGTTTTTCTGTACCATTTTGTCGGCATAGTTTACATATATATCTGTGCAAAATTACAGCTTTCTAGCATTGATAGTCCCTGAGCAAAGCCGCGGACGGACAGACAGACAGACAGACAGACATGGTGAAATTATAAGCGTTCCGTTTTTGCCATTTTGGCTCCGGAACCCTAAAAATGGCAATAGGCAGTTGCAGTAGGAATGCAGCCCGTCTGTACTGACCCTAATGGTTGCCTAACTAAAATATTCAGTCAATCCACAATACTGGGGAGGCTACTACGAAATTTAAAAATCGAAGTTCGTATCGTACCGTCCCTCTCACTCTCGTATTAGATAAATATAAGCATAAGCAATAAGCAATCCGCACAACGTTTATTGCAGAATTGGGTAAGTAACAATAATAAGATATGACACACATCTAGAAATGTACATGATAACTCTGCCAATCTATTAATTATAAATACATGTATGTTACAGTACAGAACCCTAAACACATAAAGTCGATTTTAAAACAATCTTATGATTTTCACCGATTAAAAGTGCACTTTAGAAATATATAAGTATGTTATCTTTAACAGCGATAAAAAAGCGCTAAGCGGTAAGGAAGCAGGATAAGATATGGATTTCAACTAAAATTATTGGCGATTCTGCAAACCTCCGTTCCACTTCGCCTTAATGAAAGAGCACTAGAAGAACATAATGTAGCACACAGCCATAGAAGAATGTAAAGAGCAATATAATGTAGTTATACATTATATTATATAAGTACTAAATTGAGCGACAAATTGGAATCATTATCAACACCAATAACATGTAAACATAAAAAATATGACAACCGTTGCCACAGTAAATGGGTCGGTGAAGTAATTTTTAAGTAGGCTACTCTCCCAACGGTTTTGGCTCCAAAGCAAACAGCCATTTCGCGACGAGCGACGACGACAAATGGCCACTACTTTCACAAAGCTTCTATCTTCGGAATGAGCTGTATTCAAGCAAAGTGTTCCAGAGAACGGCAAAAAATACTACGGATTCCTCAGTGTTTATTGTTCACAAATTAGTACATAAGACTTATCTTTCAATGTATAGTTTCCATAATTGTGTTGGAGTATTAGGTGTGCATCAAATCTTGTACCTCAGCGACCGAGCTTTCCTAAGGCTAAAACTCGAAAACTCGCGTTTTCCCAGAGATAAAACCAAACCAGATCGAGTTCATCCCCAAAAACCCCTAACTAATCTAAACCAAATTTCATTGAAATAGTTAGAACCGTTTCCGAGATCCCCGAAATATACATATAAACAAACAAGAATTGGTCGTTTAAGGGTATTGATATTTATTTATTTATATAAGTAAGGTATTTTTCTCCAATGCATGGGATTCCAGAAATATAATATATGGAAAATAGTCAAAATACCACAAACGGGACTTATCACGCTAACTAAAACACACGAGTAATATTATTTACCTCGACGTTTCGACCACATTACAGAGGCCGTGGTCACGAGTAGACTGAAGTGTACAGGGTGTCAAGTCTGCCTAGCAGCGCGAGTCCTTCGAACTACCCGCACTTGATCACAAAAAGGACTCTCGCTACATCTACTTAATAAGTTTCAACAGTATAGTTCTTATAGTTTCGGAAAAAAAATGGCTTTGACATACAGACGGACAGATAGATAGACAGACATGACGAATCCATAAGGGTTCCGTTTTTTGCCATTTGGCTAAGGAACCATAAAAATCGGAATAAAAATCAATACACAGTATTTTCGACGGTATTCTAAAACTTGGAAAATAATAAATCAAATGCCAAATTACAAAAGTTTTACTGGTTGAAAGTTTGAAAAGAAGGAATGAAGCGGGGAAAACAAACACACGATATATTAGTTATAAGTAAACAAACATTGTTTTGAATTAAAAAAGTACGTATGGACGCTTGCTGTACTCTGTACTAGGCACTCTACTAATTGAAATTCATAAAAAGTTGAAATGAATGATTAATTTTGTACTAAAGAAAATTTCCTTACGTGTGTCTTTAAATTACCTCATCCTCATCATCAGCAGTCAGAAGACGCCCACTGTTGAAAAAAAGCCTTCCAATGAGGGCTATCGCGTATGAATTCGCCGCTAGAGGCGCTAGTGTAGCGTGAGGTCTCCGAAATGTGAAATCTCATAGTTTTTGGGTTAGCTACGCGGGTTTATTTATAATTAGAATAATTTTGTGAATATTTTGCATTACCTGAAATTAATTATAGCAATTATGCGTTACGGGACAATGAATGTCTGTGTTTTGAGACAGTTTTGTCTTTCGGAAATTTTTGTCCTCCCTTTTTTCCGAACAAAACGGGACTACGCAACACTGTGGTTGCTCGATATTTTTATGGTACGGTTTTAAGGTGTATTTAATATGATTTTAACTTACACTTTGTTTTCACACAGACTTTGAAAGCCACACTTAAAAACCTCACGCAACAGTGGCGCCATCTACAAAGACAAAAAACGACAGCCCTCAATCAACTCCTACCTGCATTCACCGTTTGCCTTTTGTCGACTCAGTCCTACTGGATAGATTACCAACGCTGCATCTTTTGGTTCATGGTCGCCACTTCACCTTTCTCTCCAATGGTACCTACTTGACCTTTTTTTCGAACGATGTGGTCTATCGCCACTTCAGCTTTTTTTAATTACGGACTGTAGGTAAATAACTTATATCCATACTATGTACTTACCTACAATTCGCAGATCGAAAAAGTTGAGCAGGTTTCTCTTTAAAAAGTTCACGGAGTTATTTGCTCACTATACTCGAATATATGTATAGGTTCATAATTAATTAGTAATAGGTATGTCTGATTTTATGTTACTATTATATAATTCGGTTATTTATCATAACACATAAATTTTACCCTGAGTAAGATTTATTATCTTTAGCATTCTAGGCGTTTTGGTGTTATACTGTAAGCCTAAAATGTAAACTGTTATAAATAAATAAATAAAATAAATAGCATTTAGGTTTATTAAGCAATATACAATGAGAAACATAATGTAATGAGGAAACCTGCACACAGTAGCAAAGAAATTTAATTTTGTGTGTGAAGGAACTCCACATTCAGCCCGCATGGGAACTACGGCCCAAGCCCTCTCGTACTGAGAGAAGGCCTGGGCCATGCAGTAGGGCTTACATAGACCGAGACGATGATGAAGATAGGAAATCCATCATAATGAACCTAAATCCGGAAATGACAAGGAATTTCTTCTACATAGCCCCGTCCGTTTACAAGGAAAACCGAGCAAGCCTACGAACAAAGAGCGTTTGAATTTTTTTGCCAGGCAACCCTGGCCGTATACTACGAAATGCAAAATTTGAACTTCGTATCTTGCCGTCCCGCACGCTAATATTATTTAATACGAGAGTGAGAGAGACGGTACAATATGAAGTTCGATTTTCGAATTTCGTAGTAGCCCCACCGAAGAGGAAATTTTTTAGCAGTCCACCCGCGGACTTTCCGTTTTCCGGCACATCGGATGCACACTTCTGCACGCTCTTTTTATCCTTTTGATTGAATATTTCGACGTCCTTGGGACTGTCTGAGCAAACCTTCAATTTAAGCTTCTTGTCATCACGACGATGTAATTTTAAATGAGGCGGTAAGTTGAAAGTATAATGCCGAGTTGATGAATGAGTCTTAATAAACAGAATAGTAAATAAATATATACATCTTGGATTTCATTGACGTTGCATAAAAACATGCCCGCCAAATTTCATGTCTCTAATCCTAGCGGTTGAAATTTGAACACACGCAGGGACATCGGCATAAATAATAGATAGAAAGACTCTCTTCTTCTCTTTTAAAATATGGTTTTTCTGTCCTAATTAATAGGACAATTTCGCCACTGTCAAGTTAAACTCTCTTTGAGAGGCAAGTTGTACGGTGATTGTAGTTTTTGCAACTTGATAGTTAAATTCCAGAAACCACGTGGAGACCATTAGCGCATTAAAAAATGTTAGACACGAGAGCAATATAGGATTTTGGGATCACCGTTCACTTTTAAGGTGGTGGTCTAGCAATTGGCCACTAATAAAATGGGAAAGCAAGCAGCGCGGAAAGAAAACAAAAAGTTTTATTTTACTGAATTACACTCCAAAGATCAGTATACAGTCTACAGTTGTCGTTATAAAAAGGTCCCAGCTCAGCATATCGCTGGTTGAAAACCAGCACTGGTAGACAGACTATGTGCTATTCAAGACTTCAAGCTATCTACGTACCAAATTTCCCCGATTCGGTCAACTGCTTCAGCGTGAAAACACATGCAAGCACGTAGGTACTCACAAACTTTCATATTTAGAATATTAGTAGCATAACAGTCAGTTCCATTCTATAGTCTATAACCTTCGCTATAGGCGGCCTATAATATTAACAATTGATCAAAGCTCAGTAATTATGTACCTAATATCCTTATTTATTCTTCTGCGATTTGTTTGTTATGTGTGCTCTCATTTACTAGTCAGTAGGTATCTCATTACTATAAACCTTTTCCATTTACGTGATTGCCCAGTGAAAGCAATTAGCATAGGATTTAAGGAGTTTTATAAAATAAAACATAAGTTTAGAATACGCACATTTTATTTAACATTAAAGTTTTAACCGACTAAAGTCTTTTTATTTTAGAATCATTAACTAGTGGATACGGATTGGCTAAATTAATTAAAATTAATTTTCGTTAGTCAACGAATAACTTGGTATCGGCAACAATTAAAATATTTACAATAAGTTGACATGCTACGCATTTACACTATGACTTTTATATTTAGATTTTAGGTACAGTTAATGATATGTAATCATACGTAGTTTTACATAAATAGGTAATGGGGTAAATTAATACGTTAGTATCTTTACCGCTTGAGTCTATATAATGAGTTTTTGTCCCTTCGCAAAAGCTGGGGCGGAATCGAAAAAATAGGGAGCAAGTTTGTATCGGAAATTGAATTTTCTTTTGTGATGGTGTAATAGATTGTAACAACTGTTTTCTTCATTAAAAGTCTACAGACAAAATTACCCTGTAGGTATTTGATTTTAATAAAAACACTGTAGTTACATTTCATGTTTTTCGGATTCACAAAAATGGTTCCTTATAAATAGGTAATATAAATAAATACCCGAGGATCGACGAACGAAGAATATGGGGGAGGCCTATGTCCAACAGTAGACGTACTACAGCTGATATGATGATGAGGATGATGATGCTGAAATACTCGAGGTTTCCGTCATATTTATTATATTATTAAACCAATAATTTTCGCACCATCTACACGAGGCTTTATAATTATTGATTAACGATAGAGACGTTTGTTGCATTCCCGATAGAACAGACTTAGAGTTTTTTTTTTACTTTAGAACCTCCCAACAGTTAACAAACACCCTTAAGCAGATGGCAAGTTACTTATAATTAGGATTAATTTAACCATTACAAATTTTATGGAAACTAGGAGTGTGTTCGGTAAAAAAAAGGTTAGTGTGCTTCAAAGAAACTCTTAAAACCTCTGGGTTTTTTGCCGCCCAGCTAAAACTGCGGTCTCGTCTTATTTTGGACTTCGGCAGTGTATTACTCGCTGTAGCAATATCTCATTTTATCTGCCTAACGATTTAAGGACTCGCTCATTTATTCATATCATTTGTAAATAAATTAACTAATCATACAATTATAAAACGTAATAAAAGCTAAAAGTCTTCAAGACTATATTTTCTTGGAAAATGAAATACACTAAGTCACCTAAATTAAATTATCAAACACTCGATAGGAATTCATTAAAAAATATAAATTAAGCGATTATTCTTATGCCTAAAACTATCACAGGATGTTCTGAGCATAATTTGAAGGCTCAAATAGGTACAAGACCTTATATGATCAACAGATATCATAATATTGATACCTTTTTTTATTGACTGAACTTGAGCTTTAAGCGTTACCCTATGCCATTTTCATTCAATTGGTACCTTCTCTTTGAATGAATTGAATGAATGAACTAAATTGATTGTTTTTAGTAAGGGCTGAACAGTGCAAATTTATTTGAAGCACATAAAATCAAGTATAGTGCAGTAGCACAAATTTCTATTATCTGGTGGTTAAAATTACAAATTAAGTGCTTTTTATTAGCAGAATGTTTGACAAAAGAAATCTAAGAGCCGTCTAAGGGAGCTATTTGCGTATTCCAATGATATTTTTTAGTTTTTTTAATAAATCCATCAATCACTAAGAACCGTTACAGGTGGACTGACTGCATTGTAACGGAAACGTGCCTTGCAACTTCTGACTACCCATACAATTCAATCACAGCTAATGGTAAGTTTGCGTGCAGTTTTGCCGTCTGCAATGGAACTGCAACACAAAATGTAGGCAGGCAGTTGGCAGTGACGTTTCTGTTGAAATGCAGACCATTTGTAACTTTACGAACAGCGACGCCGTCGCCGAATCATATCAGTTATTATGAATTATGATATCTGTTGATCAACCAGTGATATGAATAAAACAGGAGTTCATCAGAACTTTATGCTATATGGGCGGAAGGGCTGTTTCAGCTTCTGTAGAAATTTCTATGCAATTTTTACACATCTATAGGTAACGTTTCAAAATTAGCTAAATTATCTATAACAAGTTGTAGAAACTAAACATTAAATGTTCGTTAAATATATGGAGTGTCAAAGGTTCCATGGGTAGATATTTTTACTTCTGCTGATTATAATGTCGGTACTCTTGAGCTAAGACACAACTCTGATCAACCTATTTCAGTGTTCGTATTTAATCATGGCAATACGATTTAATTTTACAGCTATTTCATTAGCCCACAATACTTTTTGCATTTAATGCCAATTAAAAATGTAGCTACGAAAAATCTCGTCTTATCTTATAATTAAGAAACAGTGTATAATCAATAACAATGATGACAACATACAAGATAGTAACACAAATCCTTGCCCAAAAATGATGTCAGACAGAACGAGAGAACAATTACTTTGGTTCATTGTTTTGGATTTATCTCTCAAAGAACCCACTAAACCCTTTCTTATGTAATAGGCAATATATTTAACGCATTGTACGCGTAAGCAAAATGTATTATGCGTTCATAGTTATTCTGAAAGTGATGCATACGATCAAGTAAACAAAACAATATATTCATTCACTCATTATTTACAGTCCACCGCACACCGCAGACTTGCACACGATTATAACGGCCCACTCATTGGATGTTCTAATTTCAAAATTCGATTTCTTTTCCTAAACTTAATTATGTTGTAATTTACGTTGGAACTAGGTTGCCAGCGTGGTGAAACGCTAGGTGTCCCGAGATGCCAAGGAGGATTAATTGCAAGTTATGGTATGTATGGGTCGCCTTGCCAGGCAATCCACACTCTTGATCCCTGTATTCCAAGCAGAAATTCTGCAAATAACAAAAAAAAAGAAATTAATCCGTTGATCAAACGTGTTATAAAGGTGTGACCTTTTAAATAAAAACCGAACAAATGCGAATCAAATACAAGCACCGAGGGTTCCGTACAGTCAGAGGAAAAATCTATGCAATACCTATATACAATTTTACCACAAACCTTTTTAAATTCATAAAGTATAGTGGGAAAATTGACTAACAAATTACAAAGTTATTTTTCCCTCCTAAAACCAACTCACTCTTGACCAGTTTTTATACATACATATTTATGTCTTTTATCATTCCGTCTACTGCATATCAACAAATAAGAAAAACCAGTCAAGCGCGAGTCCATCTTAGAAAAAATATTTAAAAAACTTTATAATAATATAATAATAATAATAATAATCCCAGCCTATATACGTCCCACTGCTGGGCACAGGCCTCCTCTCAGAATAATATATTATATAAAATTAAAAATAATACTTTTCTTGCGTGGTGGTACGGAACCCTAAAAAGTCTAATAAATAATGAGACCATCGTCGAATACACGACAGCCCAATTTTTTGTCTCTAAATGTTTAGTTGGGATTCATTTGTAATATTATAAAAATAACCACCAAGGCCATGCATATTTTCGACAGCTAGTCGTCTGTAGCCGCTGTCACTTAGCACTGTTGTCATAATTAAGGCAATTTCGAGTTGAGGAGTAAGAATAAGAACAAACCTTAATAATATTGGATGCCATTTGCTTGAGGAATTTACTGGTGAATACGGCAGCATCGTCCCCGCACGTTCGCTGCACTGTTTGTTCCGAGCAGAGAAGATATTCTTGGAATGAGCTGAAAAAGAAACGAAAGTAAATACCAAGTCTCAGGTATTGTGATATTGGCAGGAATTACACACACACTAACGAATAATGAAACGGCGCTTTCATGAAAATTTATGTAGACAATATACCTACCTACACTATATTTTTAGATTATTGAATTCCACTACCTAAATTGGTAAAAGTGGCTCCGAAGCGGTAACGTTTCGTGTGCTCTGCCTACCCCATTTGGGAATACAGGCGTGATGTTTGTGTGCGTGTTCATTCCACTATAATTGTAAAGAAGATAAATGAAAACATATTTTTCATTTCATCATAATCATGTCAGCCGAAAGACGTCCACCGCTGGACATAGGCCTCCCCCAAAATTATTCATCTATTTGAATATATTTTACAAACGTGTAAGATGAAAATTGTAAATTAAAGGGACAGTTTTTTATATCCATTCATCGCAGCTCGTACATACTATCGCAAATTAAGAGAAAAAAGCGAACACTGTTAATATTACGAAACATTTTTCGCTGAAAAAATAGGCGGTATATTTGTTTATCTTTCCATTGTGCCAGCACAGGCAGCGATGTGTAAATCCTATGATAGAGGATTTTTAATAGAGGGACTGTCCAGACGCAGTGCCGTAGCTAAATGGGTTGCAGACACAATATTTGTATGGACGTATTTACTGCTCGGCTTTAGAAGCATTACGGAAAGGGGCGCATACATTTTCTAAAGTTGAACTAACTACGAAATTTAATCAATAGCTCTGGGGGAATATGCGTATTTTGAATAGCAAAAACGGTTTGAATAAATGTGCTGCAAGGTACTTAATTCGACTTTTTTAATCTACCTCCCCTACACGTAAAGTGAGGATTAATCTTATCACAGCCTAGTAGGCTTTACAAGTTAATGAGTACCTAATAGTCGATGAAAACTGAATATTGGATATTTGCCGCATACATATAAGTGTGGCCTGACACATACTTGAGCGGCTTTTTCTTATGTTAACATGGCGAATTAAGAATTAAATACCAGTCAAAATTAAGCGATCATAATGGTTACTAACATTTTTTTGTAGTTGGCCTTCGCGGGACCTGTTCAATATATTTTGATTTCAAGATTGGAAAATGGGCATGATAGCCATGATAGCCTCGAACTCATCTCCATCCATAAAACGTTTCTCCACATTATGGAGAAATTACCGATTCAATTGAAGTAAAACGTGCGGATAACGAAGTCATTAACATTGAATGAGTCCTTGAGTGTCCCTAATTCTATGGAATAAAATTCGAGCGGTATCCATAAACAGATTAACGGTCACAATGGGAGCGGAGAAATCGCAGAACACCATCTTAGGGGGGGTTTAGGGACGTCGATAAAATTGATTGATTGTTGGTGGTCATTAATCTCGATATCTTTTATGGATGAGCACAAAACACTAATGACGCTTTGTGCAGATCGGCTGCGTGATAGAATGCACGGGACGAGCGTCACCGCGTCCGTTTTGGAAAAGCCGATTGGCACTTTTTGACGTCTAATTAATTCCAGCAACCTCCTTTTTATTTTATTAACATTAAAGAAAGATGATTAGCATTGGTTATGATTGGTTTTTTGGAATCTTTTTGTATTTTTTATTTCAATTCCAAATTTTTACTTTTAAAATCTTAATTTATTTGCTTAGTAACGATATCTCTTGTCCGGGTGAGCGGTTAGTTCCAATAGAGTGCCGAAAAAAAGTTTCTCGATGAGGGCTACGGCATAGATGTCGCTAGCGTCACTACTTAAGTGGCTAAATAAGAAACAAACAAACAAGCTGAGTTATGAGGTGCATAGGAGAAATTCGTGTCGGTACCGTTGACCATCAGTGGTGTAGCGGTATAGCACGCGGTACGGAATACCGAGGACCTGGGTTCGATTCCCAGTGATGGTCTTATTTTTCTGGTTTTTCTGTGCATCTATATTTCAGTTTGTATTTTCAATTAGCATTGGTGTAAAAAGTTATCTTTTAAATGACAGAACACATCGTGAAGCTCGTAGGTGCAGTGTGCATTTTTTTTTCCTAGTAGAATAACCTAACCTAACCAACAAAAAGTTGGAAACCCCCGACTTTGTCACTTCAAAGTTCAATATCTCAAAAACGGCTAAACCGATTTTGATGAAACATGTCTAAGAACCATCGCTAGAAAACCTGATTTCAAATAAAAGAAACCGGATTCAAATCGGTCCACCCATGCCACGGACAGACAGACATACAAAAGCGGTCAAACTTATACACGCCAATTAAGATTGGTTTTTAGAATCTTCTTCAATTAATTAGTCAAAAATTTAAATGATTGATTGATTGTGTGTCCAGTGTCACCACCTTAAAACAACGATTTGTTTGTTCATGTCTAAATGTCTAAGAAACCTGATTTCAAATAAGAAACCGGATTCAAATTCCACCCGTTGAAGAGCTGGTATACACATAGCGGTCAAACTTTATAACACGCTTATTTTTGCGTCGGGGATTAAAAAGAGACATGATGAAAAGTACACATTGTAATTGCGAAACATACCGACCAGTGGACCATTAAAACAACATTTCGTTTAAAAACTTCACAAGTAAGCGTATAAAATAAATATCAAAGGTTCAATTATAAAAGGATACGCGTTAACCTTTTCTGATATGTTTTTCTGCTGGGAAATTGTGAAAACATATCTGTAGAATATTAACATAACAGCCCCGTTACGGGTTTTGGCGACCGCTAAAAACACAACTGTCCTATTTCCATTGATTGAAATACAGCATTATAAACATGGGCCACTTAATATTGCGAAGAGTCACGCCTGCGACGAGTAATTACTTCTCAGGGTACAGTTCGATTTTGGTAAAATATTTTACTAACGAGGGCTATTCAATATTCAAGGCTCCGACGACTCTTTGGAGTAGTCTCCCGGATTCCCCTTGATAAGTTCCCGGACAGTTTAATTTGTGGAAATCAAATTGTCTAAGGCCAATCTAAAGATGTCTGTGTTAGATAATGAGAAATGCGGCGGAATTATTAATTATATTTATTGTTCGCTTGCGAAAACATCACTGTTAACGAGGTTTTGAGCCTTGATTTGGCTTAAACGTTGAATGGTTTTGATAAATTACGAATGTGAGCGGGTGAAAAGCTCCTAGAGCACTTTTTACATACTTTGGCCATGTAGTAAGCCCTCAAGGGTGGCTAAGTATCCACCAAAATTATAACTGTGGAACACGAAGCTATATATGCTATGCGGTTGTTCTAATACGTTTTTAAAGCCGCTCGGCCTCGAATTCAATCCTCATCCAGCCACTGAAGCTTTAGTCAATCATGAAAATTTAAATGATAGTTTATATGCTTACCAGCACACAGTCCTTAAATAATCTTCATGGCTAACATCTTCATCGGTGCTGTACTGGTCGCTCTTCTGATGATTGCTGAGCGTCGTCAGCGTGATCTCATATTTTTTGCTACACGTCTCGTACTCAGCCCTGACATTCTTGACGCAGTCTGCATGCTTCAAATATTCGTCCTGGTAAGGCCCTCGGGTGCACAGTTCTTTAACCACCCCGCTGATACCAGCGTATATCTTTTTGAAAACTATCTGTTCGTGTTTCTCCATGCAAACGCTGGTATAATTGTCAATGCATGTTATACCGGAGCGAAGATTTCTGAAAACAAAACGAGATTGATACTGTGGAACACTTGTTAGACACGGTAAAGAAATCAAGAAATGTGTATATACGAGTAAGTGCGTGTATTTGCTAGTTTTCTAGTTGTCTTTTGTTGTCAATAGTGCACTTTTGACCAGTTTATAATAATAGCGTAATGTTTAAGAGCTGTTTCATGCTACATTGTCGGTAATTAAGTCTAGAGTAAGATCCCATTTTATGACACATTAAAGTTAGCTTCTTAATTGCGTATCATTATCATTATCACAGTTTGTGGTGCCTGAAATGTAAACCTATTCAGTAACTTGTTAAACGCAATTTATTCAGCTATTCAAAATCAGTAGATATATTCAGTTTCAATATAAACAATGTTTCCAAAATCTCCATGTTTTAGTACTTGTTTGATCACATTGATTAACGTCAATGCAATGTGGACTTAACAGTTGCCAAAATGGAAACAAAATGAAATTGAAAATGTAGGTAAAATTTAAAGGGACATTCAATGTTAATGTGTCTGCTTTGTTTAAAGTCGAACGACCAAACTTTCATTAATTTAATTGATTGATTTTGATGCCGCTTTGCGGCGATCCATGTAAGAACTATAAACGTTTACGTCGTTACTCGCTATCAAAATACCTTCACAATACCTTGATTTATTAGAAATTCTAAGTTAAATTTTGTCCATGGCACATTATTTATTTTTTTGACATTTCAGATTGACGTTTGGTGACAGAACGGTACGATCCTTTCTAAGAAAATTTCTTGTTTCATATCCAATAAACACCACTGGAAAGTACAGTCAACAACACCAATATCTGACACAACAAGCGTTCATAAATATCTGATACGACTCTATTTCTAGGTCCGGAAAGACGTGTCAGATATTTTTGCACGCTCCGATGTGGCAGATATTAATGCTGGTGACTGTACCCAGAAAATTATTAGAGCGATAATTAATACAATACAATTACGAAACAGCGATAACTTCGCTTGAACCATCTATTCACACCATCAAAGAACTCATTGGCTATTCAGCGCTTCTATGAAACGCTCAGCGAAGTTAGTCAGACGGACAACTAGTTTCAAATTGCTATTTACCGCAAACAAGAACACTAAATTAAGATGAGCTAACTGCGTAACATTCCAGCGCGGGAAGTTCTCCCATGCTGACGTCTATCTTTAACAAAAGTTACTCATTTTCTTAAAGTTCCCATTTTCATAAGTTGCCCGGTTTTCGCAAGTTGAAAGTTACGTAAACTAATGAAGACTATATCGCCTTACCATGATACTGAACTGTTAAAGGCCGAACTATTATTCTCAATGTCTAACTTAATTAATGCTTGAAGGGTAATAAATTACTTTACAGCTTTCATTCAAACTTTGAAAGTTGTATAAAGTTACGGATCACTTCTGTGAGGTACTTAATTAGGGAGTGATTATTTTTAAGTGGCTCATAATAATTGAAAAATTCATTATTCATTCAAGACTCGCCAAAGGCGGTGCGCCAGAAGCTTCCCCCCTAGAACCTATTCTAAAAGAAAGAGACGAACTCAGGAAGGAATACTCCGACGCGTGTCGCTCTGCCTCCACTGCAGCTTTCAGAGAGTTTTGTCAAAGACAAAAGAAAGAGGACGTTTGGTCAGTTTACCACAGGATCATCAAGACCCGCCCTTT
Organism: Choristoneura fumiferana; assembly: GCF_025370935.1. Lineage (NCBI taxonomy): Eukaryota > Metazoa > Arthropoda > Insecta > Lepidoptera > Tortricidae > Choristoneura > Choristoneura fumiferana. The sequence continues at coordinate 12,373,616 of NC_133477.1, forward strand.
AACTCAACCCCCAGCAACGCTCCAACTGCCCAACGGCTCATTCACCAAAAACAGCCACGATACAGCCAAAGCTCTACTTGACGCCTTCTATCCGGAGGATGACCACAATGATACAGACGAACAGCAACGCCTCAGGGAAAGGATGCACCTCAGTCCAGACACCTCAGATGAACCGCCATTCACTATTACTGAGGTTCTAGAGACCCTAAAAACCATTAACCACAAAAAGGCACCGGGCTCCGATCACCTGACATCTGATATCTGCTACCTGTTTGCCAAGCTCTTTCCAGAAACCATCACTCACATACTCAACAGATGCTTAACTTTAGGCTACTTTCCAGGCGCTTGGAAAACTACTACGACAAAATTATACCTAAACAGAATAAAGCAGACTACAATAAAACTTCATCCTTTCGACCAATAGGGCTCGTAAATGTATTTGGCAAATTACTGGAAAAAATCATAGTCAACAGGCTTGTGTATCACCTTTACCAGACGGATCAAATGTTAAAAACGCAGTTCGGGTTCAAGCTCCAAACTCCACCACCAACGCCATTCAGCACGCGCTAGATATCGTCAAAAACGGCGCGAGCTAACGGGAGCAGGTCCTGGCCGTATCCTTGGATATCCGCGCCGCCTTCGACAACGCCTGGTGGCCTATCATATTCAAACGACTCAAACATACAAAATGCCCAAGAAATCTGTATGTCATTCTACTCAGCTACATCAAAGATAGGAGAGTAAATATAAACTTTGCAGACTGTTTTGTCTCCAAAGAGATGACAAGAGGGTGCGTACAGGGATCAGTTATCGGACCAAATCTTGTGGAACCTCATTATTGATGAACTCCTAGAGACCAAACTTCAGGACGGATGCCACCTTCAGGCATATGCGGATGATATCCTCCTTATATGCCACGCCAAAACTACAGCTCAACTGGAGGCAGCAACCAACAACTCACTGCGTACCGTGGTTGACTGGGGACATACAGTTAAACTCGACTTCGGACCGGACAAAACGCAGACGATAGCCTTCACCCCAAAAGCATCTCACGCACACATTCACATAGGTCATATACACATTCCATTCATAACTCACATTAAATACCTAGGCATAACCATTGATAACAAACTCAGATTCACAAAACACGTACTCAATAACATTGATAGAGTTAAAAACTAATACATAAGATTCAACAGTTCATCAGACCCACGGGGTGTTCACCCAGAAAACATCCGAACTATTTACTATCAAGTTATAGTCCCCATAATCACCTACGGAGCTCTATATGGATCAGTGCTCTCAAATACAAATATATAAGAACTAAATTACTATCCCTCCAAAGAATAGTCGCAATTAAAATCACTCATGCATTTAGAACGATAAATACTCCTCTTTCAATTACGCTCGCCCAACTCGCTCCTCTTCCCTCTAAAATAGAAAGCGTTGCGGCTGTAGAATCTGCGAGGATTAAGGGACACACGCCCCTCTTACTACACAATCTACCAATAGAGACCCCGGTCCCCCCTACGTCTCTTCTTCTTCATCCCGCTTACAGAAGAAGCATCCCACACTCTGACATCCACGACGACACAACGCTAAACAATATAATCACGACACACACAAAACACACACACATATTACACAACCAGCGTACACCCTTCATGCATACACCGACGGAAGTAGACATGATGACAGAGTAGGCGCGGCATACATTTTACACAAACAAAACGGCCCCCCAGTCGCCAAAAAACTTAAACTCCATGACCGTTGCTCCGTTTTCCAAGCGGAACTGCTCGCTATTTCGCATTGCATCCAACACATTGTTACACACTTTACACAGCATAACTACGTACACCTACTCCTCTTCTCTGACAGCAAATCTGCCCTTCAAGAACTAGGAAACCCCAATAGCTATAACCAATCGCTAACAACATTCATAGACTCATACATACACACACAAATACTCTACAAACACATTTTTACTGGACGAAAGCTCACAGCGGAATAGCGGGCAATGAACAAGCAGACCAGGCTGCCAAACTAGCAGCAAACTTACGCAAAGCACCAGACTACACACTCATCCCAATCAGTTACATAAAATACCACAACAAAAAATACTAAATACAGAAATGGAACTTTTATACAACAACCCGAACACTGCCATTACACTAAAACACTCTTTCCCACCTACAAAGAACTTATCACCTATCTCACCCAAAACACGCTCACATTCGCAACAACACAGTTTCTTAGCAACCATGGATATCACAAAGCATACCTACACCGATTCCGAATTACAGACGACGACCTCTGCCCTTGCGATCACACCACACAACAGTCCCTCGAACACCTCATTTTCCACTGCCCCAGATTTCTTCCCAAACGCCTTGATCTGAACATTACCTGCAATAACCTCTCCATAAACCCAACCGATTTTCAAAATATCCTGACCAAAGAGTCCACCTCGAAATCCTTCCACTCCCTACTAGAACACATCATAAAAACTCAAACTATTCAATAATACCTAAAACTCTCCCTACCAACAAACCCCTCATCCAACCCATTCCTCACAGATAGGTACTCTAAACAAACAACACACAACTTAAAACAATAACTCACCTCAAATCTCACACATAACACCAATACAAAAAATCACCCAGACGCAAAGTGTATACCGTAAGCACGGAGCGTCTGGAGTACAATACTCCACAGGGGTGGAGTTTAGTCCGTAGGCGTCTGGTGAGCAATTCTCAGATGAGTCGGGCATGCTGCCGAGGCCGGCTCGGCAGTATTCTATGAGCATTCTCCACCTCCCTCGAAAAAAAAAAAAAAAAAAAAAAAAAAAAAAAAGTCGCTGACAAAATAATTGAGGACATAACTTTATCGTTGAATTTGAACATAAGTTAGTACAAGTAGCTGGCATTAGTCGAACAACGGTAGACAATTTACAAAATATTTTCTCGCTGGGTAAGTTGATCCTGGCTGATACATTTCATGCGGTTACGGAGATAGCTTTGAACGGCGTTTGTAGATTGCACAAAGTGTCGTTCCTCACTAAAACTAGGTTCGAGACTGGATATCATTTTCCTCGCTGGCGACTAGAATGGCCGTAAAATATACAGCCTCGGAGCTGTGGCTCTGAATCTTAGTTTACAGCGTCGTTATTTCTATTAAATGGTTAGGTACTCGTAAAAGTGTTATTAGAATTGAATTTGAAAGGCTTCACGGAAATGATAAAGAACGTGAGATAGTGAATCCTACATACCTATTGCATTACCTATGGCTATATAGTACCTTAACTATTTAAATTTTAGCCTTATTCAAGTTCTAAGGTGACATTTATGATTTAGTACAAATGGGCAAAATCATAATAAATGCTCTTAAATGTCAGTTATAGTCAACATAATGCCACTGTCAAACGTTTATAATTTGATAATTCATAAGTTATGATAATAGGAGTTGTAGAGTTATTATTACAACACCTATTCGGCGCATGTGTATTGCCTACACTATAAATGATGCTAAGTACCTTGTAATTTTGGTTAAGTATTGAAAGTTTGCTATGCTAAGATTGTTGGTAACTTACATGCAACTCTTGTCAAGCTCCTCCCTAGTCAGGGCGAAGGAAATTTCCGGTGAACTGAGAACGGGCAAGTCCATGGAACAACGTTGTAACAGGTCTTCTTCCTTATTGCAGTTTTCTTTGATTGCACCTGGTTAAATACAAATTTGTGATTAGTAAACATAGCACTTTAGAGTCAAAGTTTTGATCGCAAGGATATATGACTCGTTTATTTGTTCATACAGATAATTCATATAAAGACTGAAAAGCTATCAAATATCTGATAGAACCCTGCCCAACCGAAGGTACCTAAGGCGTTTCAACGTTTCTAAAACAACGTTTATTTATTTAGATATTGGAGTAAGATGTAGCCAAATTATTACTAAAGAAAATAAATTTATGTGTAATACACGATTCATTAAGATCATCATGATAGTATCAGCCGTAGAACGTTCACTGTTGGACATAAACAAAGCATCCCCCATTCACGAATGCACGATTCGTTCCTAAAGGGTCCCATATACGGTACGATTCGTCTGTACGATCGATCTGATGAAAATCGTGACGATTGATCGTAAAGAGCCATACAATGTCGATTCATCGTTACGATATTCGTGATGCATGGGATTTTATTGCGATCTCCGATATCCTCTTCGATGAAGTAAATCCTTAACGATCTTGACATATTTACACTATCGATTCGTCGTTTCGATCGGTCTGAAGCGACGGATCGTACATACGAATCGTACCGTGTATGTGGCCCTTAAAATCTAAAGTAGGTAAGCAGTCTGAAAGATTAACGACATCGTTTAGCATTTATGCAAAACCTTAAAAAAACTCTTTATATTTATTAAAACTATAAAGGAACTTAGGAATAGTAGGTAGTGACATTGATATCATTAGGTATCAATCAATTCGTAGAAGACTAACTTTAACTACGTATTTAATGTCTTGTGACAATTCACCAGCTGCTTCATGTACCTAATCGTTTTCCAACTACTTCTACACAATATTTCAGTCAAACATCATGTTTCAACTAAGTACAGAAAAATTTAGAAACGTTTATGTTTACTTCGTGCAATAAATTTGTTTTTAAAAACCTCGTAAGTGCGTATTAAGGTGTGTTCATAAAAACATGTAAACAGAACAATCAAGAAGCGCTCGCGCACTAACTTTCCCGTGACGCGCGAGTCTAAATTTACCCGGTCAACGTGGGCAAAATGCTCCAGACTGTCAAATGGGGGGCGGGGCACTTATATTTACGCAGTATTATTTCATATTTATTTAGCATAGCATACGAACTTCTTGAATCCAAAATTAACCTCCTTCTGATCCGTGGCTCCTATTTAAGGTGAGCTCGAAAGGAAAGCCAACTGAGAGTTCACCAGGAATTCGTGAGGAGCCAAGAATTGGCTAGAATCATACCTATCGGGAATACCCTGACTGTTAATACGTGATCATCAATTTTAATTATTATATCTGTGTCTCATGGTAGTTAAAGTTAGCTGCCTGAATCTAAAGCTCAGTTGGGCACTTGGGCAACCGTAAAACGGGACTTGTTTTCAGAGGTCCGCCGTGGGCCCGCCCCTGTTTACAAATTATTCAACGTTATAAACTACGCTGCACCTTATTTAGTTTTTATAATTACCTATATTAGACGGTTGAGGGAAAATATTATATGATTTGACTTATAGCAAGTTACTTTCAAAGCAAGCAAGCCTACTTATACACAAAGCTTTGAACTTAAAATCCAAGCTAAAATACACCATAGCTTTGAAAATCACTCACAATCACAAGGGAGGTTCTTACATCAGTAACACTGAAAAATTAATGTGATAAATACCAGTAACATTCATGTAGTTACTTATCACAGTTGACGGGTCATCCCTGGTCATCCCCCATTCGATTATGTGAAAAATAAGACAACTTATGTAAACTCGTATCAGGTTGCAAAACATCACGCTAATCTTATCAAAAACCATGCGGTGGTGTAGTAGGTATCGTAGCAATCGGCGCCGGCGCTGACTGTCATATTACGGCCGGCTCCCTACACATTATTGGACTGGTGATGCAGCGAACTATTTCCTAATATCCTAATACATTGCGTGCGTTGTGAGTCAGCTGCTGATCCGTGAATGTCTTGACCGTGCAATGTAAAGGGAATTTGCTATCACGTCGCGTATAGTGTTGGCAGATCGAGTTAACACGTGTCGCGCATGCGCCGTCAGCTGTTGACACACATGAGATTGAAACGTTGTTCTATCTCCGGACTCGTCTTTAGCTTAAATGGTGTATTGTTGTTATCATACAATTTTTAACGTGTACTGCCGTTTCACACATTTTTTTCCCAAATGTTTCATTTGGCAAATGTTTTATTTCCCAAGTATCAAATTTCTCCGAAACCAAAAATTTTTCTCAGAATATTTTCTTATGGTTTTATAGAGCACTTAGGTTAGGTTAGGTTTAGGTTAGGTTTGTTTTATGAAAGTTCCGAAAATAATATGGCTCCGGAGAATTTTGATACTTGGGAAATGAAACATTTGCGAACAATATTTTGACCAAACGGCAGAGAACCAACTTTTAATTGGTTTCAGGCCAGTTACCTACATTGGTTGCTTGCTCTAAAAATATTATCTCACTTAACAGCTGAAGAATTCAACGACACATACCACGATACTGACCATTTGTACTTTAATTAATTTCATCTAGGTACGCCTAAGGAAAGAAATTTAGGATTTAAATTTTAACCTTTTGAGTCCCGTAAAGACTATGGTCAAGCAAGTTAAATCAACTGTCGTCTGATACTGACTGCATGACGTCGAGTTTATTTATCAAACTACTGGTAAATGTAAGTACATCTACCTACATGAATATTTCCATTCATTTACTAACTTTCACTACGTAGAAAACACAGCGATAAGCTAGATTTGAAAAACAAACTAAAATAAAGATATCTTGGCAATGGCCTCGACTATCCGTCGCGTGTGTCTCCCTCCTGTTAAACAGGTAGTTATTTTTAACAGTGCCGTTCTAAGAACCATACATTCCGTAGTCGTGGTGGGGAGCCGAGCCCACGACGCTGCCAGCTGCCATTGGTTGGCTCGCATCGTACGATGTTTTTGCCGTGTGTGAAGCGCGTGCGTCGGTACAGCACACACTCTCATCCAATCGAAGCATGATCGAGGACTAATTTGAGAAGCAAGTAGATAGAACCGTCAATTAAACTATGGAATTGCAGAGATGCCATAGGAAGGCTTGCCTTGACACTGCGATCGTTTCAATAATCTTTGTTTGTTTAATAGTTGATTTATGGAAGTCGTCCTCGTCTTGACTCTAATTTGCTGCTCAGCTACTTAGTAATTGAATGAGTCATTAGTTATTACTTATGATGGTAAGCTGATAATTATTATTCCGTATCTACTTTTTTATTCCATACAAATTCAATCGGTTCACATCGAGATTTAGAACGTATATATAAAAGTACTTACGTAATTCTAAGATGAAGTAACGATGACGCTTAAAATACTGCACGCGCCACAAAAGCAATAATCAAGAGCTCTCATCATTTTTTGCCAGATGTTTTTGTTTATCAGCAGATCGCTACAACTCCCGATGAGACAATTGTGGAGGTTTCTGCAGAGCAAACGCATGACCTACAAAGCTAATGAAAACACTGCCTATGAAACCATTGCTATAGTGACCATGTGTTAGATCAGACGTAACACATCGTTAAGCATTACGAGACAAAAGTTTCACTATGATAATATAAAAAGAAATAATTAACAGGAGGAATATACTTAATAGAAATGTCACATGAGCTAAAAGCCGTGGCGCTTATATGGCTAAAATGAAGCCAAAAAGATGGGATATTGTAGAGATTGTGGTTTTAAAAAAGGATCACGTCACATCTCACTGATGAGTATCGTAATTTGATATAACTTATGAAAATACTTTGCAATAGGAGAGCCGAAAATGTGCACGCATAGATTAAGAGAGAAATACATACGATAACATTTATCTTATTATCTATTAGTTATGTGATCAAAATAAGCATTCTATAGATGAGTTTCCGTTAAGCAACTGAGATCTTTCCAGAAACGTAATTTTATGCAGTAGGTAGGTACACAACCGTTCGATTCATGGTCGGTGGGTACTGAGCTAGTTCATTTTACACTTAAGTATAAATGGTTTTTGTTTCGAACGATGCATGCTAATGGAATTCCACCGATTAAAATTTGCTGTTGTCAAGACGGTAGAGTTGAGCCAAGACGAACAGGCGGTTTTATTTGCAAAATAAATCGAATAGCAAGATAGCAACTTATATACTTCTTTTTAGTTCCAAATTAACAATGAAACAAAATCTTTTCAGTTATAATGGATAAGAAGTAATATTTATCACAGTTTCATAGCACGGTAATGATTAAACTTGTTTAATGTATTAAGTGTAACCACACGCCATGGACTTAATTCAATTATTTTTCTTCAAACTTACAAGATTAAGCGGCTTTACCGTAGTTTTAGATATTTTAATTGAATTACCTGCTGTAGAGTCTGAAAGGGAATTCATTTTAAGACCATTATAATAAGGCGGCTAACTTCAAGCTGCGAAAATGGACAAACTTTAGTGAAGTCGGGTAACGGACCAAGTCACAACTTTACAAGACCAAAGTCGTGTCGTACAATGCAGATTTGGCGCCTGCAGTGGCCTTAAATTCGCCCATTACGTAAAGTTAATAATAAATTGTATACTTAATAGTTAAATAAATAATTGTTATTGTATTGTAATAATCATAGTAAACTTCCCACAAAACTTTAATAAACTTTTGCGATTTGAAATTTGAAGCACAATACAGTAAGGGACATCTTTGCTAATTCATTTTATATTTATTCCGGTTGTGAAAAAAGTCTACAGTAAAAATATTTCGATGACCTTATATGTAATAATCTATCTCTATCAGTTGGAAATGAACATTAAATATGTGATACAACAACACAATAATGTAAATAGCGTGATCGCTGATCTGATTACTTTCCGATGATCTATTAACACAACTAACCCGTAGGTAATTTTAAAGATTAAGCAACAACATGCCGTTATCAATATTTTACAGCGTGTTATCATGAATAACATTTCTTTTTATTATAAATAAGAGTGCCCCCCACAGTCTGTTAACTTCATGATAATTTCTGTGTAGATCACTTCCAGCCGCATGTTTCGATTCAGTGCGTGACGCGTTAATCTATTTTGAAAAGTTTTAATGGAATTTGTGATATTATCGAAACGATGCGTCAAATTGGGGCAAGATTTTTATCACGATTGATAGAAGGATTAAGTTTATTTTTTGCAGTTTTTTGGGTCAGATTTCGAGATTGTGCAATGTGTTATTGCTCAAATAAAAGATCATAGAGATACGAAAATTCTCCGATAACAAATACATTTACTGAAATAAAAATTTAATATTTCAAGAATATGTAACGAACAAACGGCTTTTATTTTAATGCGTAAATCGTTAATGAAATCACGACATCGTAATCAGAAAATTACGTAAAAGAAACTTTCCGCATATTATGATAACACAATCGCGTCGCAAATTTTATATATCTAGATATACGATAGCCCTAGGGACTTGATAGACGATATTATCGTTATCATTTTTAATATCTCTACCAGTCATACCTACCCGCAAATTTGTTTTTGTTACGACTAGTTGCCGAAACCTTTCACTTAAATACTAGACCAATCATCACGTGAAGGTTATATTTATGTTCAAAATAGATTCTTGAGTCAAAGTTTTAAAAAAAGTCACTAGAAACTGTACTTGAGTAAAATTTACAGTACTTAGTCAGAAGTTCCGATCAATGGTCAATATCTAAAATAGGTCTTGAGTGCGAAAAATTGCTTTTATGTTCTCCCGTAACGACATCATGAAAGCAAGCTGATCCCAAAGGAATCAGCGGCGTACATAAAGCTGGAGGCTTGGAATGATGGCGTAGCAAATCGGCTATTTCAGTGGTGTCTCGGCTCAGCATCGCGCTCGTTTGTCATCGCACTCAGATGGGATAACTTTTTGTACGGGCCGCTGACTTCATCCCAACTTTTGTAAGGAAATCGAGCCTTATTATCACCCCCAATACTGAGTAATGTGTTTCAGTGTTGACGCTAAAACGGGCGTTTTGGGCAGGGTTTGACAGAGTAATGATCGATGCTTTGTGTGTTATAAAGCTAACGCAATCAAGCAGCCAGCTACGCAGAAATTATTTTATAACTAGGCGGTTGAAGGCTTTTTAAATTTTTGAACACGTGATTAATAATTTGGGTGTTACTTTAAAAAAAAATATGCTAACAATTGTATTTTATTCGGACTAAACTTCTACATCGTTTAAAATTAGATAATCTATAGATTTGACATTGTCGATTCTCGTGCTATGCTAATTTATTTATCGGGCTAGTACCAGCTGGTACAGTTCTAGAAACACCGCTTTACGTCTAGGTATCCGACGTGTAAATGCTGCTTAATTGCTATATTGAAGGAATATGTTACAAAACCTAATTAATAACAATAATCGGCTTAAAGGTTTCGGGCTACAATAGGGGAAACTAATGTATTTATTTGTTTGAGATTTTCCGGCCAAAAATGTTTAAGCGGTCTCTTGCAGGGTCATAAATTCGGATAAAACAATTTTATCCGACTGGAATCCCGCCCCGAACTATGCGGCTCTGCCATAAATCCCGATTAGCCTTTGGCAGAAAGAATGAATCCATATAGATTATTTGCAATATTTTCACTTATACGTGTACAAATAAGGGGTGCCTCCGGATATTCAGGCAATGGAAAACATTGCTCCGTGTATCCGAAAACGGATAAGTACTTACTTATTCATATTTACGTATTATCGTTTACACAAGTGCGGGACCCGCTATCTATTGTATCATGTGGAATTATGTAGATCGAAGTAACCAATAGTCGTAAAATAAATGTGCCTACCTATCGTTTGTTTATTTTGTTTTTCTTTGGACAATTGTATTATGTGGTAGCCAGGTAAGCGCTCGTCGCGAATTATTTGTGTTTCATTAAATGTAAGTCTGAAACTTTTTGCCTCAATTTATTTTGTAACGTTTTGTGGTCTATTGTCACTTTTATTAACTTTTAATGTGTTGTTCACAACTGTGAACGAAAAACTTAACTGAATAACATTCCGTCATATGCTTATGCTTCCACTTGAAGCATCTCCTATTTCTAATAGTAACCAGGATTGTGTAAGAATGTACAAAACTAATCCAACTCGTCTCGTGAAATATCACACGGTTTTATTGCTGCCAATTGAAACAATATTAAAACGAGAAAACGTGTGAAAAATTCATGAGTGTCGGAGTGGAAGCGTGGCGGCACAAGCACAATAATAGTGCAATGGGAGAATAAATATGAACAAATCGCTAGTTGTGTTAATTGACTAGTAGCAGCAGATTATGCTGACTATACCTACAGCCAGCCCAAAATATTTATTGTTTTGGGTTCAACTAAATAAACTGTATAACTATAATGATTCAATGAATTGGAAACAGTTGTAAAATCGAAGGAAATATTTTTTTGAATGAAGTGAAATGAATTAGACAAATAGCTGATCGTTCTATAGGTAAAGAAAAAATATTTTCAAATTGACATTGACGGTAAATTAAATACTACAACAGAACAGAATACATAGTGAAAAGGTTTGGGGTGAAGTATTTTACCATGATTTTTCTTTGAACTTTTCATAAGAAAATACATACCTAAGACACACTTCAGAATTACATAAAGTTCAACAGAAACATACGCGCAATAGATATCAAATTGCTGAAACACATTTGATCTTAATTGCCATGACCGCAAGATCTGACCAATCAATTCTTTCTCGAGCAATAATACGGCGGACCTCGTTGCTTGCTAGTTGTTACCAATTAGTACTGTAGGACTACGATGATTACCTTAATTGTAATCGAAAGGTTCGAAGGTTAAAAAACAAATGGTAATCATATTTAGGTTCACTTGTTTTTATTTAAATATATTGGGAAGATCATGGCGTGGGTGGTTGGCCCAACGCCCAGTGAACACACGCCCCGCTCTGACTTCGCACAAAAATAGGTACATTATACTCAAACACATATTATATGTGTCATTCTCATTAGATGGCTACAATGAACTTCTAGGCGCCGCGAGTAGTTGCATGAGGTTGTGGCGTCATAGTATTAAATTGGTTGTAAAAATCTTGTAAGTATATGAATAAGTGGGTAGTACGTCAATGGATGACGCGAGTGCGGAGTTTTTTATTTTTATTCTAACTTTATAGTGAATGTAAATACGTTCACAACTATAATACTAGTGCTCATAATATTTTGGTAAGATTAAGACATAAAGTATTCAAAGATAAAGTCTAGAAATTATAGATCAAGGCACGCTGTAATGCATTCCTTGGCCGCTTAAAGCCTCAAAAATCTTTCTGCCTCTATGGAATGCCACAAATTCGAGTACGAGAGTTTACGCAGTGGACGCGCAAGAAAGAGGGTAGACCGAGAAAGATATAGGTATGTACCCGCAAATTCTTCAATCTCCCCGTAATCGAATGCACTGTTTCGAAACATCTGGAGGGAGATTGGGTAAGGGTAATCTGGAACTACCCAAAAAAAAAATCTCAATAAACCATTCACTAGAATGTAGAATAGAAACCCTGTTTATTCCATGCTCATTTTTATCCCGGGAAAGTGCACAGTTCCCGCAGGATAGCGATGAACGTGTTCTACGCAGGCGTAGTCATGTGCAACTGCTAGTTTAAAGACGCTTTCATATTTTTTTACTGTTATCGGTTTTTGACAAAATATTGAAAATGTTATTAGTAGAGCAACTAAACATTACCCATTCAAAAAATAATTAATAATTAATAGCTACCGGTTTTAATTTATAGCTACGATCAGTAGAATCAAAGTAAACAGCTATTGCATTGTGAAAGTACTACTTAATTGCATACATAATATACACAGAGATTAAAATCATAAATTATTAATCTTCAATCCTGGAAAGTAGGCATGTAAATATTTTACTAGCTGTATACGCAGTTATACGTACGGTAAGGGACTGCCTTATCTACATATAAGTTATTTGCTTAAATGTTCCAAAAGGGCCTAGCTGAGGTGTCTTTAAATTGTTCCGGAAAATATTAGCAGATGATCTGATTTTCAATTCAAATTTAGTCTGGCCTTTGACGCGGTATTGGACATCGATAGATGTATGAAATGAAAACATTTGTCAACCACAATTAAAAAATACTGAACATTTACCAGGGTAACAAACCTGACCTGCAATATAGACGCACCTGACTTCACCAGACTTAGACTACTCAAACAACCCCCTAAATAAAACCCAATGCTTACTGCTATCATAACATGCAGGCTAACTTGGTTGCAACCCCCTAAATAAAACCCAATGGCCTTCTTTGCCTATAACGCCTAAGGACGTAATGAGTTTTTTATTTTATTTATAGTAGGTACATAATACACCTGTTCCATTTTACGTTTTAACTCAAAATAAAAACTTCAGCTTTAAAATTATTTATACATAGAAAAAAAATGATTTAATCACAATAAAGAGTCATTGTATTGTAGGTATCTCTGTCGTAATGTATTTTTCACACCAACGTACCTACCTACATACTTCATTCATATCTCAATTTCCACGAAGACTTGAGCCGTCTTAGAGAATAATAAAAAGTGAATTTAAATACCTGCCTGCCAAAGAAAAAAAACATTCCTAAACAGATGCATACAAGAGAAAAACGTTCATACAATAAGAACAATAAAACTTAATAATCAACTCTTCGGTAACACAAACATGGTAATATTTCTTATCTGTACCTATCTGCAAACAAAAAGAATTTGAGCGGCTGAAGACGTACAACGTTGTATAAAGATTTGTTTTCCAGCAACAATTACAAATACCACCATGTGAATTTAGATCTAATGAACGTGCGAGCAAAGGCTAAAATAAAGTTTTGCATACATAAGATATTGAAAAGGCATTTTAAGCGATCATGGCATTCTCAGAAGGCAGGAAATCAGGAATGCAAAATGCTTAATCAAGATTTGAGTTGACATACCTACAGTACTGTAATCGTACTGATATTATTTATGGGAATGATAGGTACTCTTAAAGCTAACAATACTGACTTGAAATACTTAACTGAAAAAAAAATGAATCCGAAAATAAATGACTATTATTATATATTATAACATGGTATAAGACAAAAAAAAATTGTATGTTAGTGTTTGTTTGTTCGTAATGGATTCAAATATATATGGGTGAATGGAGTTGGATTCAAAAATTACTGAACCAATTTAAAAAAATCTTTTAACTAATTGTATTTTATCGGCGAGGAACAAAAGCCTTGTTTTATCTTATCACGGGATCATGGACACGGAAATCAGACGAAGTTTGTGAGCAATAGTTAGAATCATTATGGAAATGCAAAAAGACCTTGTTTATTAAATTTTATTACATTGTATCAATATTGCTAGAGCTACTTTTTATACCTAAATTTAGTTAAATTAATATCGATTTTCAAATGTGCCCATGTAAGTTTGAAAAAATCTAAAAATATAGGTACTTAGGACATTACACACGTGTTAGGGTTAGTATGTTACATATCAACTACCTACTTTAAAATGGTCGTCGTACAGACTTCCTATTTAACCTCATAAGTCTTCGTGTACTTCACAAAGTAGGTACAAATCAATTGTAAGAATAACTGCCGAATGTACTTCGTGGAGTACAAATTTTTCAATGAAATATGAACTTTGAATTTATGTAAGTAACTAATATCCAAAATCACAAAACATAGAATTCTCGGCTCGATCTGTAGAACTATGTACCTATGATGGTTTACTCACTAATGTTTCGGCGAAAATTATTTAGCAAATTATTAGTTTTATTTATCCTATATTTTTATATAGGCGAAATGTTATTTCCCAACTCAACGTTTCGCACTGATATCATTTCCCAAAATAATTTGATAAATTATTGTTATGCAAATTATTATCTGGATTTTATTTGCATATTGATTGATTGGCATACCTTAATTTTGCAACATATCGAATGGCATCCAACCTACTTTCCTAGTGGCAGTTATCCCGGCTGCTATAAAAAATAACCTAACATCGAAGGCAGAGCGTGAGCTACGCTCCGCTTCGCTTCCGCCTTAGCCTTCTGAACCTAAACTATCCAAGTCGCTTCTGCTCTGAACCGTCTTGTTTGGTCGCTTCGCTCACTCGCACAAATCAAATTAAACTAAAGCTTTGCAATATAAAAAATTGGCCAAATATTATTTGACAATTTGTTATTTGCCTAAGCCAATCACTTGCTACATAATTATGTATTTGCCATATAAAAGTGTGATGATGATGATGAAGTAAAATTATGCAATAATTATAAAAAAGTTGCGAAGTAATAAAAATGCGAAGTAAAGTTATGCCAACGATTAGGTTGCCAAATGAAACTTCGGCGAAAGGTGGGTTGCTATATAAGTGAAATTTGGCCAAACATAGTCGCCTAAAAGGCCATACCTGACCATATCTATGATATATATGTATGAATACCTTTGTCTAGTATCATTGTTTCTGAGCGAGTGTGTTCAAATTATTAGAAGAAGTATCTCAATAGCGTTTTTAATACCTATCACAATCACTAAAAAAGTTCATCTGAATACATTTTGTCCGAAAACATTTTATTTTATGTAATGTGATTTAAGATTTAAGTAAAGTGATCGTTTATTTCGAAAACCCCTCGATAAAGCCATTTCCGTCTAATTTAGTCTTTGAAAAATACAAGTACTCAAAGAAAATTTGAAAACGGTATTAATTTTCACTAACTTTACTTTTCCGCTTAAATATTAACTTTTTGCCTAAGAAACTTAGATTTTTTTTAACTTATATTTTTCTAATAACTATTGTGATTTAGTTCATCACCCGGTTTCGGCGACTCCCACTTATGGTAGGTATAGCCTGTGCCTGTACAATTGCAAGCATTATTAAACGTTAATAAAACCATATTATTATCTCGTTACAATATAATTTTATGATATTTATTTTAATTGAACCACTAAAACTTCTTTGCAAATGGGCCGTTAAAGCAACTCGTAGACTAAAAATTAAATACCAACTTTGTTCAGCTCTAGAAATTCTATCTCGTCGTGTCCAGTATTTAAAAGACGACTGAAGTCATAACTTATAAAAAATATCACGTATGACCACATACTTTTAAAATATACTCAGCGGCACAAAATTTGGCCCACCCTTCATATAAAATTAACGATTCTGCATACATTTGAGGGCCAGATTTTTTGCCGCTCAGTATATTACGTAGGTATTACTTCGTCACGACCCGACGACACTGCTGTCTAGTCTACTGACATAGGTGTTGTTATAAACGTAAATAATTGTAACAAGACCTTGAATCAAGACCACATTCACATGCGCGAATTTGTTTTCTTTCCTTTTTTTAAATATAAACGCCAAGTAGGTAAATTAGCAATTGAAAGTAAAAAAGAAATGAAGTTCGATAACTTACCCGACGTAGTTAGCACCAAGCATAAAAAGAACGCAATAAATATTTGACGATACATTTTGCACTTAATTTTATTTTATTAGTCAATATTTCAACCTTTTTTCTATGTTAACATTAACACTTATCACCAAGATAAAATTATCCACGTTCACTGAACAACTTTTAATTTTAATTTATATTTCGCGTAACTGAATACGTAGACAAGTTTTGAAGAGAAGAAAGACGTCCTACCGCAATGCCTTATCAAACTCAACTGTTTACAAATTAGTATAGAATGAATGAGAAAAGTACGTTACGTGGGCAACAACCTGCCGCGCAAACAGAATTTTGACATTGACAGATTAAAAAGCGCGAATGATATTTTTGCAGCGCGCTGTCATTTAAAAAGATATATCTTAATAATAAAATACGGATGAAAATAAAGCCAAAAAAATTATGTACTACTATTACAATTATTTTATTTTTATATTATAATAATTGCTGTAGACAAACTCCACCGCACTTGACATGTCTTACTTGACGTCTGTCACTTGTCAGTTCAGTATCAGCAGGGCTACTACTAAACTCGAAACTCGTAGTTCGTATTGTACCGTCCCTCTCGCTCTCGTATTAAATAGTTTAAGTGTCAGAGAGACCGCACGACACGAACTTCGAGTTTCGTAGTAGCCCTGCTGATCAGATAAGGTGTAATATCAGCTGTGAAAGTTGCATTGCGTTTATCTGCTATTATATTCTCTATATTTAACTAAGAAATAATAAAATGGATTTTATAAAACTTAGAAAAGTTAATCGCAAATGATAGTTTTCAATTGAACACTGCGCATGTGCATATATCTTTCTTTCAAAACGACCATATAACCTACAATGGCCACGAAAATGTTAAGAAATATTCTAAGATCTAGGCCGCCAAATATAATACTTCAGCGGTGGGAAAGTTCAGAAAAAAAGGTCACTGTGTACGATCCATTTGTAACGAAACCTCAAAAGACTAAAGAGACGTATTTAGAAGTGATCAAGATGTTCGAAGGCCGGGACACTCGGCGGCGCGGTCACGTAGAATTTATTTATGCAGCTTTAGGTAGAATGAAGGAGTTTGGTGTACAGAAAGATCTGGAAGTGTATAAGGCGCTAGTAGAAGTGTTACCAAAGGGGAAGATGGTTCCGGATAATGTATTTCAAGCAGAGTTCATGCACTATCCTAAGCAACAGCAGTGTGCTGTTGACTTACTCGAACAAATGGAGGATAATGGTATTGTTCATTTTATTCAGCTATTTTTTTTCTAAGTTTTACCATTGCTATTATCTTGGGCCTATATTATGGCTCACTGCAGGGCTCTCCTCTTCGAACTGGGCTTGGCCTGTAGTTACATTGCATGCCCAGAGCAGATAAGGAAGTTCACATAGGTACCTACACCATTCAATTTCTTCACATGTGCATATAGATTTCCATACAAATGTTTTCCTTTACCATAAAGCTCACTGGTATTACAAATGTATTTTTATACTTAAAAAAACCTTTGTCTTCCTGTCTGTTACGTGGGCCCAACTACATAACAAATTTCAAGCTAATAGTATTATGGTTCATATCAATCCAATTTATATAAACTGATTTTATCAAAATTCTTGTATAAGTAAACATCAAGTGGATTGCATCAATAACACATTCATCTGTAATTCGTGTCTTTTAGCTAGACATACTATAATCACTTTTTTGACCAAAATTCACTTGGATTTCAATATTTAATTTTCATTTGAAAATCTTCATCATAATCTGATGTTATTTCTTGAATAAAACATGGGTATAATCTGTAGACTAGAATAGAGATGGCGGAAAATTTGACATTAAAAAAATCAATTAATGCTCGATTTAATAAGGGACTTTTATTTACTTATGTTAAAATTAAAAAATGGTTACTGCTTTTATAATTGAATAAACTGTCTTTGGAATTTCAACTTTTATCTATTTAATTAATAAATTAATCGATTTACTGAACAGATTAATGATTTTGCACTAGGTTCTAGGTTTTCATATCACTAAATGTCTATTGGTCGGGTAAATGGCGTCTTTGTTTACACTTTTCATAATTTCATTGGATTGACATATAAACCATAGCGATTTTGTATTGAAATTCACTAATACTATATGCTTGCAATTTATTATGCAATTGGGCCCAGTTCACACTTAACCCTTCTTTGCATGTTTTTTTTAATTGTGAATTAAATCAGGATAATATTAGTTGACCTCTACATTAAAATAAAAATGTAAAAAATATATATAAGATAAGATTAACGAAATATACTTTTTTTAATATGATGGAAATATCCATATTATGCAAACTCTGATCTTAAGCATAGTACTAAATAAATTAAACATTTTTTTATGTAGGTAATTATTCTTATTTTATTTTATACACACACACAAACATCATGCCTGTATTTCCTAATGGGAAATGTTGTATTTTATACAACAGTTACAAAGTATTTAATATATGTGATATTTCAGAAAACAGTTACATATAATATAATTTTTTATTGGCAAAGCTGAAACAAAGACTTGGCCAATTAGTTATTTATTGTATGAATAATAAAATTATTCACCATACTTTACGAGCGAAGTTGTTGCATAATAATGTAAATTTCCATCACATAGGTACTTTCGAGTTACTTTATTTTCGAATTTCGAAAATGTATGCACAAAAAGTAAAATAATATCAAATTACATACCTACTAGACATTTATTTTTCCACATAAATCAATATTTTTGCAGTAATATCCTCCAGAATACAATTAGAAGGTCAGCAGTTTTCGTAAATGGCGCAAAACGGCGAGCCGGCGAATTCAAATTTGAAATGTCGAAATTCTGTTTATTTATTTTTTCACAATTATGTTCCGTTTCATGCTGTACTGTTGTTGAAAAAAGAAAGAAGTCTTAAAAATAAATATCAATCACCCACAAAACTACCTTTAATTAAAAGGACAATGTTATGATGGAAATTTTCATCACCATGCAAAGAAGGGTTAAACCACTGAAATGACTGGGAAGGACATAGTTTTTATCCTGGAAAATTGCAGAGTTCTGCGGGATAGCAATAAACAAATTCTTGACAGATGAAGTTGTGGGCATAAGCTAAGCATTCTAACTATGAACTTGAATACAACTCGTCATATTATAAATTTAACGCTATACTATAATTTTTTTATTGTTCAGGTGTGATTCCGGACTCTGAATTGGAGCAAATCCTGTTAAACACATTTGGTCGGAGAGGCATACCACTCCGTAAGTTTTGGCGCATGATGTATTGGATGCCAAAGTTCAAAAACCTCAGTCCATGGTACTTGCCAGACGAACTTCCGAATGACGTATTAGATTTAGCAAGGCTAGCTATTGAGAGGATATCTTCTGTTGATCCTGATACAAAGGTTGAAATTTGGCAGGTAGGTATTTTTTTTTGGAAAATTGTTTTCTTTATTCTCCTACTAGTTTTTACACTTGGATATTCTAGGATTTTACCGAATTCACACACATTCAGACAGTCGCTCACAATCTCTTGTATCTGTAATATTAAGAGCGTTTATATAGAGCTGACAACGTTGCATTTTTGTTAGATTTTCTTGATTATTCCATAAAAATTAAATGAAAATTAAAATGTCTGATAGAACATTTCTTAATATATACGTTAATGTGTACAATCCAATAATTATTTGTGATAGACTTTTATATTCCTTAAAAACGAATTAATGTTTCTGACCGGTTTTTAAAGAAAATATAAGTCTATAACAAATAATTATTGGAGTAGACACATTAACGTATATATTAAGAAGTGCTATCAGACAACATTCTTAATTTTCATTCAATTTTTATGGAATAATCGAGAAAAACTAACAAAAATGCAACGTTGCCAGCTCAGCAGGTATAAACACTTAAAATATTAGCCAACATTAGGTACTTCGCCTTATTTTCAATCAATGAACTAGGTACATCATCCTTCCATCCACATACTGCTATGTTAAGGACTAAATTTTAACTTGTTTTGTCTTTCAGACAGAAGAAATTGAAGCATCTCTTGACAAAACTTGGATTGTCAGTGCACAGAGTGAGTCCCAGAAGGTCCTGCTTTCTCAGCAACCTGAAGATGACCCATTGGTCATAAGGGGCCCCTATAAAGTCTGTATAAGGGACCAATTCGTGACTTACTTCTTGTTACTGGGAAAAATAAGACCAGAGATAAAGGATGACACCGATCCTGATGGTAAGGCACTCCAAAGCATAAATGTTATTTTTGTAGTGTTATTTAGGTTGGTCAAAGCTTCTATTTCAAAAAATATTCAAGAAAACCTAGTTTGCTTTTCCCTATTATTGTTATTTAACCGTACATTACTTTTTTCACTATAATCATGATTTCAATCAAAATCTTATTTCATATAACCTAACCAACAAAAAGTTGGAAAACCCCCAACTTTGTCACTTCAAAGCTCAATATCACAAAAACGGCTGAACCGATTTTGATAAAACATGTCTAAGAACCATCGCTAGAAAACCAGGTTTCAAATAAAAAAAATCGTATTCAAATCGGTCCACCCGTTTAAGAGTGCCACAGACAGACACACATAGCGGTCAAACTTACAACACCCCTCTTTTTGCCTCAGGGGTTAAAAATACAGTACAGTTAAATAAGATTATACCTTGTGTGTTCCAGATGTTTCAAACCTAAAGAAGCCTTCAGGTATACCAGGCTTTATCGGTCACACTACACTGCCTTCAAAAAGATGTACAGTGCATGAACAAGACGATGGCACTATTCTATCCATATGTGCAACAGGTAAATAACCATGTACCAATACAGTAAATAAGTAAGATTTGTATTTGTGAGCATAATATTGATATGATCTCCATCATGTGTCAGCCAGTGTAATAAATAGCTATTAAGTATTCAACCTTAGCCCTTTTAATTGTTCACGTCTTAGGGTCTCCCCAAATCTATCAACGTAGAATCGGCAATAGCTGATAGAAAAAAACCTTTATGTCCAGGCAATAAGAACGAAAAAGACGTCGACGCGTCGGCCGAGTCATACCTTTTTATCTCTCATGCGTTTTTTTCTTCCGGCTTTTGCCGATTCCGCGTCAATATATGTAGGGAAACCCTTAATCTTCTAGTCTGGCAACACATCTTCAATCCTCTGATGTTGCAGGTTTTCTAGTATACATAGGTGGTGGCGCTCACTCACCACCACGTGATTACTTGCTTGTCTGCCAACCTATTTATAAAAAAAAATGGCCAAATATATTTTAACCTCCTTACTTTGTCAATTTTTACAGCACCATGTAATTTTTGGTATTTCGATTACTAGGTACTCTACTATTAGACCTCTTGAAACAATTTCTTTTACAGGTACATCATCAAGAGATTCCTTATTATCTTGGGTAAGATTATTAGAAAAGAATGGCAATCCATTGCTATCCAGTATACCAGTTATATTTACCCTCACTGCACCACCAACAGATATAGCGATACAAGAAACCCAACCAGCAACAATGAATGAAGAAAAAGTGCCTGGCACAAACTAGACAATTATAATTGTAGTGTAATTAAATTAGCGGAATTGTTAAATTTACAAATAAATTTAAGCTTTAAAAAAACATTTATTTATTTATTCTATTTGGTTACAGCTATTTTTATGTACACATTAACAAATACCTATAAGTCACAATACAAGCAGTTGATTGCCTTGTTTTAAATAAGTGATTCAAATGAATACTTCATCTGCTCATTTGAGATCACAGATGCGGAATATTGACTTGATTGGCTAATTATTCTAGTCATGTAAAGAAAAGTACAGGAAAATCTTAAATTCTGCATCAATGTCCAACAATGACAATTTTAATATGATCCTTTTATTTATGTTCCCTATTTTCAGAATCACACATTCTAATTATGTACACTGTTCTGGGATTTCTTACCATAATTTTGATACTTATAAATGAATTTGATTCTTATAACTACCTCACATAATAGACTATCTCGATGTTGATTATCATTAATTAATCAGCTATCTAAGTCACGTTTATTTAAACTAATACCTGATTAAACACCATCTAAAATAACTTACAATTATCCATACATTCTTCTTGTAAAGTAACAGTAACTGTACACAGAGAAATAAATAATTCGATTAATATCACAAGGTACCTACTTTTCTACCTTTTTTTACAAAAGAACGATTCAAATGTTTTACAAGATGAGTAGCATGAGAGGACACAACTTGTTTTGTCACTCGGTGCATCAATGTAATGTAATAGGGGAGAGACGCGTTAACTAACAAGCAAGATATGTAATTGTACAATACAATACAATAACTCTTTATTGAACACCAACACATAGTAAAGCAGTACAAAAAACAGGTATATAGAGATTTTATAAGGTAAGCAATAGGCGCCCTTATCGCTTCAGAGCGATCTCTTCCAGGCATCCTTTACAATATAGAGAAGTAAGGATTAGATTTTAGCAGGTGGTGCAATTGACAGTAGGTCAGAGTAAATCAAAAATACATTAAACCAAAACCAACCGTACATACAATACACATACACAATAAAACTAAATAGATGGACACGCATAAATAATTATATAAATAAACTAACTTTAACATTTATATGGAAGATGACTGATAGTAGTGCTCCCTAAGTATAGATTTAATAAAAATAGGCAAAGACTTGCCCGCCTTACATCTATCGGCAGGGAGTTTCACAACCGAGTGGCTTGGACGGTAAATTAATATACATAAAATTTCGAGTTTTAAAGAGGGACTGTAAGGAGGAAGTTCTGAGAGCAATGAACAGAAGTAAATTAGGTAAATCGCTCTTTGAGGTAACAAAGAGAATGCCGTAGAGAAGGTGGAGAATGTGAGTTTCGGCGAAAGCCACTTGCGCTGTGATCGAAAATAAGAAACATTGCACTGACTTACTGGCGTATTATCTCGACAACGCTGATTTCTCGATTTCTTAAACATTAGAAAAACTAGTCGAACCATGTGACTCTTTTTAACAATTTTTGAGGCATTAGCTTCTTAATCAACCACAATAGCACAGATTACATAATACATAGTTACTCCAATAGGTACATAATAGATCCAACACTGGTATTTGACAACTGATATGAGGGCATTTTTACTTTAAATGACGCAACATAACTTTTTCAGAATTAGGTATTTCTAAGAGATTCTCCTTACTCAGAATCACGAGTACTATTGATTTAAACGAAGAAAAAAAGTGACCCTAATTTTTTTGTCAGTTTTGTGACTTTTTTCATATAGTTTATATGGGTTGTTACGAAATGGACACATAAAATTTTTATGGAATATTGGGGATGTTTTTTTCTTTGTCAAAATCAATATTGCTTGTGATACGAAGAACCCAGGATTAGCCAATTCTGAAAAAAAAATTAGGTTGCGTCATTTAAAGTAAAAATGCCCATGAATTCATCTACGCATGGGTCATGGGGTTATGATCACACCCTCGGGCCCAGGGTTGGGTCTAGGACAACAGTCATTTTGATTTTAGTGAAATTCCTATCTTTCTGCAACAAAAGAGGAAAATCAATTTTGTTATTTGATTATCGTCATTTTACAATTAATAATTCAGACTATCTGATTATGACTCAAGTTGCTGATTGCAGAATTAAGAAACAAAAAAAATACAATTAATAAGTTTCAATTTTTTCAAAAAATAACTACAATTGGACCATGTGTCCCCCTGGCCGTAAAGCCGGATCTGCCCTAGTCCTCACCACCAGTGTTAGCAGCACAGTATTAGCAGTTACAGACAGTAATTTTCGAGTTACGACTGCCAAAGACAATGGTATGACTATCAGTCAACAATATTGTTGCAAAAGTACTCTATTGGATAATATTATGGACTGACAGAGCACTGACAACAGTCCATATTAGATGGTAATTTGATTTTAGTTACCTATCAACCAATTAATTACTCTCGGCATGATTCTGAACCTTGAGACAAATTCTTGTCACATGCAATTTTTTTTATGGCCCTGAAAAAAGGTTAACACACTACATGGTTAAAACTGCCAGAATCATGTCCATTCATAGTCCTCATCCTCCACAAAAGAGATTGTTCCCCATTGTCAAGTGATGTTGTGCCAGTCTGACTGAGGCAGTAAGTAGGTCTCGTTGTCACTCCTTACAACGGTGACCCCTGCTCCGTAATATGGTATCACATAAGCTGACCCATCTGAGGGTCCAACTACCTGTGGACATAAAATAAATAAATAAATATCACAATTAACAATTATACAACAAGTGGCAAAGACTGAAATAAGAGTAGTGGGTGACTTTGACATAAATTTATTCAATACAATTGGGTTTCTCACATAATAATTGTATCAAAATAATCAAAATTCAAAAAATTCAAAAATAGAACATGTCAGTAACATATAAATATAAAAATGACATGTATCTCTTATACATTTTATAAATACTTATATTAGCCTTTTACTGCTGTTATCAGGGCTTGTGGCATATCCATTAATTAGCATCTCTACTTCATATTCCACAGCAAAGGAATCAAATTGAACACTTACAACTATCCTATATATGTATATGCTAGTTTAAAGAAATAAGGGGCACTTGAGTTTCATCAGTAAAATGAAATCAAAAATACATATGTATGTATTAGCTGAATACATTAAATTCAATGAAAAGTACTAGTATGGTATCACGTTGTAGTAATAAAACCATTTTTAGACGAGGAGCGTAATAATGATTTATATTTATTAGTTTTTCGTTTTACCAATGAAACATAGGTGTAGATTCTATTTTCTTTTTTGAGTAGTATATTCAAATTTGAAAATGGTTACAGTAATAGAATATTTACCTGTGCAGCTATCAATATTATATCCAACAGCTGGCCCAAAAACATAAATCCTAATGTGCATAACTTAGCCAACCCAATGCCCGGATAGCCAAGGTAGAACCTGTCAAGTCCGAACATGCCAAGGAACACTGAAAGAAGCAATGCTATTTCCAAGGAGTATCCATTAGTCCATTTACATGGCATCTTCCTCTTGAATGTTGAGTTTCTTGTTCCTTCACATATTATACCTTCAGCAGCTATGCATTGCACTATAACAATTAAAAACCGATATTTAGAATGATGATTGATTATAAAACAATCATGTAGCATTATTAAGCGTATATTTACCTTCAGCTTCCCCCTCCGAAGGAATCTCCTTCCCCTGAACACAACCTCTGAACTGCTGTGTATCTGGGTCTATTTGGTTTATACTTGGATCTGGGCATATGTACTGACCCAGCCGCAATGTACTACAGTCCACTAACTCGACTTTTACCTCGTCTGAACCCACAGTTAACGAACAAAAATAGAGGCAAAGTAAACAGACGGGCACGCATTGTTTTCCGAACATGATTCATTCGCATACACACACAGTTTAATTATTCCTTAGTTATAGTTTTAAAAAGAGTTTAATCATTTTAATTATACTTATCTATAATTTGAAAATATGTTTTGGTAAATACTATAGCAATCCTTTATAACTGAGATTACTAATTTATTAATGAACAGAACAGTAATCTTTTGGGCCCTGTGTGTTGTTCTGTTCTGTCATCATTCATCAAACACAGAGTGACAGTCAGCAGTGACAGCTAATTGACAGTGACGTAACAGGGTGCGTTCGAGGAGTCATGGAATGTGTCCAGTAAGACACTAGCTGAGCTATTTAATGCTGAAATTTATTTACGGACAGGGCCGGATGATCCACACAATCAGATTATATTATCGAAGCTTTATAGCCGGAGAGCGGACTGCAAAATTTCGAACCTACTTGATACCGCGTTGAAACGCACAATGGTTTCGCATAAAACTGATGCTGAGTCCAAATTTGATAGTCTGCCACGGCGGAACTTGCCGAAAGTATCAAAAAATAGTCACTTCCCGTGCGAAAAAAGGGGTGTCATTTAACCCATCTGATACTGAAATAATAGTCATGGCATCAGTGAGGAATTTACTGGTAGATATCATCATCATCATCCCAGCCTATATACGTCCCACTGCTGGGCACAGGCCTCCTCTCAGAACAAGAGGGCTTGGGCCATAGTTCCCACGCGGGCCCAGTGCGGATTGGGAACTTCGCACGCACCATTGAATCGCTTCGCTGGTTTGTGCAGGTTTCCTCACGATGTACTGGTAGATATAGAAAAGCGAAATATGTCAGTATTTTTTTTGCCGGAAGTGCTCGGCAGACGCTCTCAAAGGTGACCAGAACCCCTAAATTTACCCATCTGATACCAGCATGAAACCAATTCCAGTCGGTAGGTTAGGTAGACCCTCATTTCCGGAATATATAAGGTTGCCAAGGCTGTTTCTGCCAAAACACCTTGACATACGAGATTATGTGAGCAACCGCTCAATATAGACATTTCAATTTCCATAAATTCCGACAAAGCTGAATTTTGGTGGAGACCTTGGGTAGCTACACCATTACGAATAAAGTGTCAAAGTCCCCATTGATCCCATGTGTGCAAAAAGTTATTCAGGGTCATGGTCAAAGGACTGTAACATTTGCACCAGACCGTAACACTATTCATTAAGATTATTTCAATTAAAGCAAAAAGCAATAAGTCAGGCATGTTAGGTGAGGCTGCAGCAAAAGAGACTGAAGTAAGCAGTCGATCTGATCGGCTCGACTTTTGTAAGTAACAGAGAAAAAATATTTTAAAAAGTAAGGAAAGGGGCCCCGAGATTTGCATTGCCTAAGGGCCCCGATAGGGTTAATCCGGCCCTGTTTACGGAGCTCGATATATGATTGTGCTTTCAAGCGTATTCGTGACTGTGGGTACTGCAGACTGGGCCAGCGACGTGCGCGACTGTAAGTCGTGCACGGGAGATATTTTTCTTTATGTTACAGGGAGGTGCAATCTCCTGGCCTGGTATTCTCGAAAACAATACTCATACTCAAAGCCTCCCAATGAGAGATGGGTAAATCCGGATGTAAAGATTCAAAAGAGTCAGATCCTCAAGCGGATCCGCCGAATCCCTTATTGACCTGACCTTTCAAAACTTATTGACTTCGAGGAGTTACTAACTCCGACCAACCGGACCAACCTATTGAATCGAGCGACTTGATCGACGATTCAGCACTCGCTTCACTTTCGTTCAATCACATATCATATCGGATCGGATTTGTACCTAATTTAAATTGCATAATTTTTCTTGCAGATCGATTTAGTGTCCATAAACTCTTATTACTTGTTATTCAACGTGTACCGCGTCAATGGCGTAGCCAAATTTTTAATCAGAGAATCCGAAGAAAACTCAAAATATTTTACATTATTGGGTGTATACTTAAGTAATCAAACTTGCTCAACCATGATTCCAAATACCTACCTACATGTTAACAACCTCAAGGTAAGTACGACATACGGTTTAAGTAGGTATTCTTCTTTAGGTTTAAGTGTAATTCAGATACCTAGGTATAAATAACAGTTACAGTTTTTTGGATAAATTTATTTGAAGTTCAAAACTTTAAATCATATTACTATTGATTGATACTAAAGCGAATGGGTGACTCGCTCTCCAGCCGAGAGCCAAGAGCCTCTCGACACTCGCGACCCTTGTGACACTTTTTGGAACAATCAACACATCCACTTCAATAAAATTTAATTGCACGCCGCTCTATTTAGAGTTCCGTATTTACCGACCTGAAAAAGAAAAAACAATTACCCCCTAACAAACTACATGTAAGCAATGGAATATAAATAAATAACTATAGGATTAGGTAAATAGGTACTGTTACTTATTACACTTGTGTCTGTAGGTATCATTTTCAATTAAAAATGAGACTTAATTACCACTTTCAAAGATAATATCTGATTAGGATTCTATCTACTATTAGTGTCAATAAAAGCTGTGACATTTACTTTTGTTATTATAGCTCAATATAAAACCTTTGGGTTCTATTGATCTTTAGAATTATTGTCTGTTTGTCGGTTTGTCTGTTTGTCTATGCGTTTTGGTTCACGCTAAATCTCAGAAACGGACCTAGAAAAATGCGGTTTTCAATCATGTGCTTGCGTGTCCTTGGATAACAACAATTTGGTGTTTATTTCATTCGAATCGGTTCACAAATAAAAAAGATTTAAGTCAATTTAAAGACTATCATGGAACAGTTTTAGAAGAATTGCTATTAATTTATCTGAAACTTTGATTAACTGTACCTACTTACCTAATTATCTATAACGTTTAGGTTAAATTTTTTTTTACATAAGTAAAATCAGTGATTCTGAAAATTTTTTTTATTACTTATGCGAGCGTTTTTGCTGACAGCTGTGACAGGGGTGGAAAAGTAGCTATTTACCGGGCGCTGTAGCGGCTAATACGCTCAATCCGGAACCAAGGTGCGGGTGGGAGACGTACACTGACGCAGTTGTAAAATAAAAAACAAAATCATTATCATCATCTCGGCCTATTTGCGTCCCACTGCAGAGCATAGGCATCCTCTCAGAATACGATGGCATGGACCGTAGTTTCCATGCAGGCCCAGTGCGATTTGGGAACTTTTCACACACTAGAGGCGTAGATCTTCGGCGATTCATTATTATTGTAGGTATAGGTTTTTTTTTATACCTACTTACCTACCTAACTAAATAAAGTTATTGGTCTTAATATTTAGCTGAAGTGTAGGTTTACTTCAGTGCTTAATTTCAGTTTTTTTTACCTTTTTATTATATTTAACAAATAATTTCTAATCAATTATGTGTACGAATCCTTAGAGCCTCCCACCTTAATTGCAATCCCAACTTATGTGCCTCATTCCACCAACGAGATCGTTGTTTACCTTGCGCTGAAATACACGCGACATCTTCATTCGTCAAGACTAATTACCATGTTAGAATTGCTCAGCGAGCTATGGAGAGAGCTATGCTTGGGATCGAATCAACGGTCACCGACATAGCCAAGCGAATTAGCTCGTTGAAGTGGCAATGGACAGGCCATACATATATAGCACGGAGAACAGATGGTCGTGGGGGCCGAAAGGTTCTCGAGTGGAGACCGCGGATCGGCATGGGACGTCCACCAACGAGATGGACGGATGACCTGGTTAAAGTCGCGGGTTCACGGTGGATGCAAGCCGCTACCAACCGAGGCAACTGGAGGTCTATGGGGGAGGCACGTCCAACAGTGGACGTCCTATGGCTGATATGATATGATGATGAATTACATGTATTGTGATACTGCTTCTAATGGCTTACTGAGATACCTATTGTAAGTGCATTTCTTGGTTTCGGCATTATTGGCACTTTCGCAAAATTCTCACGGGAATTTAAAAAAAAAAGTTGTTATTTATTTATGCTGAATGAAGAATATTTGTTCAAAATGTTATAAATCTCTAGACTTAGCTTAGGTATAGATAAAGGTAGTATTTTGTGTTATTCTGCAGATTCAGCATTTGCATACCTAATTTAATCTAAATCCATAAAGAACAACAAACAAATGTACTCACTACACAACACACGTTCGTACACAAATTGACAAAAACTTTAGCATTTATTTTATTACTTCCTAATATAGGTATATTCCTGGTAGGATCTTAGGTAATACAGACAGGCCAATAAAAGTAGCACCATCTGATTAAAGCTGTAATCCTTTGACCAGGTTGCTGTTTTTAGGTTTTCATGGATATGTATGTTAGATAATACTTTGGTGAGAAAGAAAGAAAGAAATTATTTATTCGTGACAACCTTCGAAGGTAGGTACCTACTTAAACAGGCAGTGGTCAAAACGGAGGTTGGTTTGTTTCTAATTTCGATATCGATAACGTCCAAACAAACCATCCAGCCAGCTCAATAAATTAAGTAGTTAAGAGATAAAATACTGAAAACATCCAGAATACCTATCTGGAAATCAGTGGCTAGGTTTCAACCTCATTCTCTTTGACGCGTTTAAGTGCCCTCTCTGAATTTTTGATGCATTCTCGTCTGGAATGAACGAGGTCTTTTAGAAAAATGTGCAGTTGACTATCGATTTACTGTGCTGCGTTTGTCGTCCAAGTTTCGTGTGACTTTTTTGTATGATTTGCAAGGACTTATATATATTCTATTTAGATAATATTTTAAATGCTGACATTTTATGATTGTGACGTTCGCCTTTGTTTGTACCTGTACCTGTGTACCTACTGCATGGGGTTAAAAACACATCTATATAGGTAAAACAATGTTAATCGTGTTTCTGTAAAACGTAACGTATACAAGACATACAAGACATATTTCCGCGTATATTTTCCATCTATTTATTAAGTTTTTCAAATATTATATAATTACTACCTTACTACTGGCATAGTTAATTACTACCTACCTTACTTAGGTATGATAAATTAACCATTTCAATGCCCCGCTAATTTAGATACGTTACTGTAAAACAAATCATAGTTGTATATTGTTTACTAATGACGGGTTAATTAAAAAACTAAAAATATTTTTCACGATTTCAATTGATTATGTACAAATAAATTTAGTTGTAAATTCAAGATTCTTATTTAAATGATCAATACGCTCTATGCCTGGAAAAGGGTTAACCCGCATTTACTGAAATATAACTATAATAAAGTAACTAGTAAGTTGTTCACCTTGACTACTTTATAACACAAAGCTTCACTGTGGACGAACCACAAATACCTACTTATATGTAGGTACGAACACAATAGCCTAACGTCTCAGATGAAACAAGGTGCCAAATATAAACCTACCCAAAACCATTGAGTTTAGGATACGGCCCCTAACAAAGCTGTAAAGGTTGATAAGTTCCAGTTTCCGCCTTGCTATCAAAGCGGGTCAATCTTTAAGAACACTCGGCACTCTACGTGCGTGAAGGTAGAGCTTTACCGCACTTAAAAAGAATTGAAGAGTAGGTAAAGAATAGTATACGTACGGGTACTTAGACACGGGATATTTTTTGGCATCGCGTTTTAAGTGTCAGGTAGTAGGTACTCCAGGTACATACGGTAGGTACATTATCTAGCTAAGAAGGGCCAAAGTTCGCATACACTTCGCTAGTTATACCGTAATTTTTGGCCGAATTATCGTTTGTCAGATTTTTAGGGTTCCGGAGCCAAAATGGCAAAAACGGAACCCTTATAGTTTCGCCATGTCTGTCTGTCTGTCTGTCCGTCCGTCCGTGGCTTTGCTCAGGGACTATCAATGCTAGAAAGCTGTAATTTTGCAAGGATATAATTATATGTAAACTATGCCGACAAAATGGTACAATAAAAAATTCAAAAAAAAAATTTTTAGGGTAACTTTACCTCCCATAGACGTAAAGTGGGGGTGATTTTTTTTCTCATCCAACCCTATAGTGTGGGATAGGTCCAAACCATTAGGGGTTTGCTTAGACGATTTTTCGATTCAGTGATTTGTTTGCGAAATATTCAACTTTAAAGTGCAAATTTTCATTAAAATCGAGCGTCCCCCCCTCTAAAATCTAAACCGGTGGGTGGAAAAAATTTAAAAAATTCGGGATGGTAGGAAGTAGGTATATCGAACTTTCAAGGAAAACTATAACGGCTAAGTTTGCTTGAGCATTATTAGTAGTTTAAGAGTAAATAGCAGCCTAAGGTATAAAATATACCTAAATTTGGAAGATTCCGTGTAAAATACATCCTTAAAAAAATATTACTTAATTTTTTTGTAATGGCTACGGAACCCTATTTCGGGCGTGTCCGACACGCTCTTGGCCGGTTTTTCCCACTGAAACCATGCATTTTTCTGAAATTATATTTATATTATATTATATTATATTAGGTTAGGTTTGTTTATAACAATTCTGAACAATTATTGGATTCAAAGAAAAAATGATTATGACAAACGATCATTCTGACAAACATTACACTCGGACTTTCAATAAGCATGCGAGCCGATATGGACCCATTTTTGGCACTTCAAACGTATGTTTTTCAAAGGTATATTTTTGTTGCTGATTGTACCTATTGAATACAGTTTTGCCATCGTATTTTGTCGGAGAAGTTTGTATTTATCTCGCTATCTCAACTAGCTTACTGAAGTTTACTAAAGCTAATTGAGAAAGCAAGATAAATACAAACTTTTCCGACAAAATACGATGAAAAAACATTATTCACTACATCTGTACATTATGCTATTCACTTGCACATTTATTTCCACGAAGCGCGAATAAAGTCGAAGTTTGACTCAATAAGTTAAATCCATCCTAGTCATTAGTCAAAGGGAAAACTTTACAATTCAATGGGCCGAGATAACTTCGAGTCGAGACTCATTATAATATCCAGAAAAGTCGCTAACAAACCGTGGGATTTCTTACATTCCGCGTCCGAGCAGTAACTAACGAATGAACTTTTTAAAAGTAGATCTTTCCGAGTTTGCGTCGGGCAAAAGGATCGCAGGATGTGATATTATGCATCGGACGGGGATGAGGTGAATAAAAGTTTGTAGCTCAAGTTAACTACGTCGTGATACATTCAAAAGATTGACTAAGGACGGTTCTTTGGAATCATATTGAGTTGCAGGAAATAGATTTCTAGTTCCAAAGCACCTATAACATCCTACTCATATAAATGCGACGTTTACGTGTTTCCGTTGTTTACTCTTTCACGCTAAGATAGCTAGACGGATTGAATGAAGTTTGGTAAGTAGGTAGCTGGATCTCCGGATCATAAGGAAATCGATTTTATGAATTAATGGACTAAAATAATAATAATATGGAATTACAACAGGATCAGGGTTCATTATAAAATCATGTTTCATAGGGAAAACAGAAAATATTGGAGCCTAATCAACAAACCTTATAACATTCGTTTATTTAATAAAATCAATTCGTGTGATCAAAAATGTAGGAATGAAAAACACGAAAACACAGGTACTTACAATTATTAATTTATTTCCATAATTTTAATACACTTCGTAACATTATGTAGTAACTTTTCAATATTGTAATTAATCACAAGGTTATAACTGTCACAAAGCTAAGGCAAATCGATTGACTGAAATAACGAAAATATCTATTTGAATAGGTAGGTACAATTCACACACATAAAATCACATTTTAAAGTAATTATTTATCAGTGTCATTATATTCTTATGATCGCACTGTAGTTCCCTTGACTAAAATATCAGACACTGATCAAAATTGGCATGAGAAAATTACGCAAACTCACCACATTTTCAACTAAAAAAAAAGACTGATGTTCGTCGACGCGTATATTTTACACACATTTACATACTTGTTCTTGTTTTATAACTGACAAATTAAACTCGGTAGAAACTAGTCATGAAAATGTTCTCAGCAGTTCAATTATTCAATCAAATTCGTAGGATACAGCTCCGTCGATACTTTAAATGGTCCTGCCAATACCGTGGTTGATCCCAGTATCCGTTTTTATTTGGTCAGTTAAACCCTTTTTCACGCCCTTGATGATAGTTTCATATAGTTTCCCCGTGAAAGATTAATTTAAAAGCGAATCATATTTTTCAGAAATTGAATTGTTTTGTACTACATAAAAAGAGCGAGGTTATGTATTTGTGGTTGTTTTTGTTGTTGTTTCTTTAAAAAAATATGGCTCTGTCCAGTGGAGGACAATTTTGCCATTGTGGTTTGTATACACAATATGCCTGAGAAAGGGTTAATGACAACAAATTTACAGTTCAACTGTCAAGTCAATGATGATGATGTCTTATGCGAACTGTAAGCTCCTTCTGACGTTGTCATCAGCCGCGCCAACCGGTAAATGATGGTGACCTGGTAAGAAAAAATGATTATTCTGTACTGGGTAGCTGTTGCTTAGTGACCTAAGACCCAAGGCTTTATTGTCTAACGGACTCTGAATCATAATCGCTTTCACCACTTGTTACACGATATAGGATGTCGGTAGAAAAAGATGGTTACTGTGGTTGCGAGTGCCCGCGTGTTAGACAGTACGGACACCGGTGTGAGCAGGATATAAGTTGTCGTACGCAATCAGAATGGGGGGGAATCCGGAATACCGTTAGCATGATAAAAGAGTAAAAGTCAGAAAGATACATTTCATGCTATTGTACACCTGTGTGTAGGTACACACGTTTACTAGGTATCTATGTTAGTGGACATGGCTGTGTTCCATTTATTTTTCCAAAACAGGAAAATATTGAGTTTTTCACATTCAGAATTAAGAGTATTTTTTATACAGTTTTATGGCTTGTGACGCCAACGTCAAGAAACAAACACTTCTTTTCATGCACCTTATACTTCACCACTATCACTGGCATACCTACTGCTAATCTGCTAATACATAATAGATGAGTGATCGGATCTATGTACTTAATTTAATAAATATATCTGCGTTTTACGGTAGTTTTATTTCAAAGTCTAGGACAGGTTTAGGGCTAGGTTTTATACCGTTGCCGCTTTGTCACCAAATTAGTTTAAATATTTTTGATTATAAATATTTATGTTAGTCTGCAAGGTATTTATAGTATATTTTTTTACTAAGACTATATTTGCCCCACCTGACAGGATTTTCCAAGCTTAAATGGAGACCTATATAAATTAAAAATTATAAAAAAAATATGTAGAAACTTTTTTGTGGATGTTGATACCTGATTGCCTTGGTCTAAGACGAATATTTTTCTTTATATACTAGAGCATAAAAAGCCATTTTGTCGCTTAGATCCAGCATAAATACGAACTTTACGATCATGAAAAGTGATAATTCTTTTTTTTTTCCTAAATTTCTAACTTTTTAATACTTACGTGTTAAAGCTTGGCGCAGGCTGGGCTTGCTGAGGCGACTGTTGCGCCAAGTTGCCGAATGTCAGTGTGTTCTGAGTGGCTAAGCTCTCGAACGTAGCGTTGGATTGTGTCGGAGAGCCGAAACCTGCAGGTGACATTAATTTAGTGGACGAACGTAAATTGGGCGATAATCTAGAGTTTCGGTTACTTAAATACATGTTGAACATTCAAATAGGCGAACAAACTATTCCTTTTTTGTACAAATATCGACCGAACCCGGAACCTAAGACTTCGTAGCCAGTTTTCTAACCACTAGGCTATCTGTCGTCTAATCCTTACTAATATTATAAATGCGAAAGTTCACCCATAAACCACTTAACTGAATTAGATGAAATTTTGTATAAAAATAGTTCGAAAACCTGGGAAGAACATAGGATAGTTTTTCCCGGAAATTTTTAGAGTTCCTGAGGGATATCGATGCAAAAAAGCTAGTATGTAATAATTATTCCGGCTGTCTTACTTTCAGCAATAAATTACTTATTAATGAGAAACACTTCCTTTTTATTTTTCTAGTAAGTAAAACCGTATAAACTATTACTTGGTTGTGATGCGGCGCCTCCAAATACGGAACCCGGCGAACCGCCGCCAAAGCCCGAACCGCCGAACGCCGCCCCGCCGAATGTGGCTGACGTGCCGAAACCTCCCGGGCTCTTGTTGAAACGCCGAAGGCCGAAGCGCCGAAACCAGAGCTCGTGGGTGAGCCGAAACTAAAGGAACAACTCGTTAATATTCGCGAACCAATAAAAATGCAAATATTTGCAAACAGTGTATGTCATTGTTACTCTTTCACGCCTGCACGGATTTAGATTAAGGGATTAACTTCAAGTGACGGATATTAGTGATGCCGTCTGTTTGTTTTGCCGAATAAACAAAGATGCATTACTTTTATCTGACACTTCAAGTTAGTCGACAAGTGGTGAAACAGTCCTTAAATCATTCAAAGACCTAATGGTTTACGCAAGCGAAGCCTAGGAAAGTCACTATTGCTTATTAGTGACTTTGTAGTTGAAAATAATGCCGCAAGAAGAAACAAAAATTAAATTAAAGGGCCTACGCTAGCTGAAGCGGTTTGCACGAAACGGGTAGAAGCCTATTGAAAGATAGTATGAGCACACCGCACCCCTAACTGCACTCGTCGCGAGCGGCGGATTTTACTTGTACCCGCACTACCGTCAGGCCCATGACAGTCCATACAACCGCCTGCGCGAGATAGCCTGCTACTACTACATAAAACAACATAATGTCTGTACACGCGCCAAATGTGTGCGTAAACTATGTAGGACCGTCGCTCGCCGCCGCCGCGCCTCTCGCTTGCCGTCACTCAATTTTGTAGCTATAATAATGATGAGATGGGTTTTATAAGTATGACGTCACTAAAGGTGGTTACGTTTTTCTTATTTGTTGAATGAGTGTAAATACCTCATTCAATCAGATAAGAACTTATATTAAACAAATTACTGAAAAAATATGTGATACCGAACAATAGCGAAGCATTTTTATTCTCGGAGCAATTACTTTCACAAGTTTCGCATCTAACAAAGTATAATTTAATATTAGAGACAAATTTACAACACGCAACGCAGTGATTGAATACTGACAACCGTGTGACGCAAGCGCGGTATGACTCCTCGTTGACTGCCTCGTCGCAGGCGACGATGTTTTGGCCGGAGGAGGTGAATGTCGTTTCTTTAGGTAGTAATAGTTAGTATTCTTGCATGTGTGCGCTCGCTCCGTGCACCCGCGCCAGCTAGTGTAGGTCCTAAATGTCACATCTGTTGGTCGTACTTACTCCAAGTTATACGAGTACGCTAGCAGTACTTAGTATTTGACGACACTCATGTAATAGCAGCATATGAGGGTTCGCCATCGACGGATATGTCGCAGAGAACATCATCAATACTGTTTTAGTAGTTGTAGTTACTTACCTAGCGGGCTGACCGAAGGTTGCTTTAGCTCCAAATCCGCTGCCGAACCCACCTGCCACATAGTAAGAGCAATAAATATATAAGCTTGATATAGCATTTTCCGCCGTTTTTTATTCTGAACTATGGAACAACCCGTAATCGACCGGACTGTCCTAATTTGGCGGTAAAAAAAAAACTCTTTTTTTAAATTAATTGATGCTACTTAAAAATCTGATGTTTTTTTTTCTGTTAATTAGAAAGGTTATTCCTATTGATATAAAAGTTTCAAGCGTTTCAAATTTTTCAGACATTCCCCATTTCAGAATTTCATGTCATGTTCGGGTCGGCCTTCAAACTTACTCGTTCATCTATTGCTTACTTTCGAGCCTCTACAACAATATACTAATATATGATAACCCGTTGTAAAAGAATGATAGCTTTCATTACTGATAGGTGTGTTCTTTCTTAATCTTTGGTGTTGTGATTATTAGGTCATCGGAACGTGATCCGCTGATCTGCGATCACGCCGTTTACATTAGGTACCATGCATTGTATACATTTTAGATAATGTTTACAATAATAGACAGGTCATGACAGCTAAACTAGAAAAATAATCATTCCCACCTTACGTGGCTTACGTAGGTACATTTTTTTTATTCTGCTGGATGGCAAACGAGCAAGTGGGTAATATAATAGATCACCACCGCCCATAAGCATCTACCCTGGGGTATTGCAGATGCATTGCCAACCAAGAGGCCTAAGCTGGGATACCTCAAGTGCCAGTAATTTCACCAGCTGTCTTACTCTCCACGCCGAAACACAACAGTGCAAGCACTGCTGCTTCACGGCAGGATTAGCGAGCAAGATGGTGGTAGCAATCCGGGCGGACCTTGCTCAAGGTCCTACCACCTGCAAACCCCTGGACCTATAGTATAGTATAAACTAGAGCAGTCTCAGCTTACTTTCTACTGCAGCAATGATAGTCAACTACTTTTAAATTGAAATAATTGAATGTCAATATCATTTTTATTTGGGGGTTTCCAGAAAAAATGTACCCGTTTTGCCTTAATTATCCTTAATTTTCCATATAAGATTTATTAGTCAGTTTTGTGACGGTCCATACAACATGTATGGTTAACTGCGTCACAAAACTGTCAATTAAAAGTGGGACACTTTTTTTTATTGCTTAAATCGACAGTGCTCGTGATTCTGAGTAGAAATAACCCAAATTTGTTAGGTTTAAAAAAGTACAGGTTACACTTGATTCTGAAAATGCCCATTTGCCCTGTCACTTTTCATCCACTACACCTTTATAATAAATTTCTAGATTCTTTTACCGAACAACGGCAAGATACACTCGAAGCTGGCAAAATGGTTCTCTAATGGTCAGAACCATAATAAAAAAATTACGTGCCTAATAAAATTTTACAAGCGACGTGTGGATCGTCCATAGAAGTTTGGAGGGCCGCAAGTTGAGTATAGCTTGCCTTAGTTTGACGTGGGGGTGCTCTAAGAAGAAAAGCCGTATAAATAAAGTCTGTACCAGTTTGCTGCGTCGGCGAGCCGAAAGGTTTGCTGTCGCCGGCGCCGAAGGCTTGTCCGGGCGCGGAGGGCGCACTGAAGCTGCCGGTGCCGAATACTGACGACGCTTGCGTGGTCGCTTGCTGGCCTGTGGGAAAACATTCGTATTTTCGCGTTACCATGTAACTACACATACTAAATTTGGACAAACGTCTAACTAAGTAATGTCAACCTTTCTCGGTTGACGATAGGTTTCAAAATCTTAATTAATTGATTAAATAATTTTAAACTCCTAACTCATAGATGTTAGTTTAACATCTGGTAGCATACCTAGTGAATGTGTAGCTTTTGGGGTGGACTCTGATTGAGTTCAACGCGTCAGTGTAGTGTGGAGGTAGAGGAGCTTCATGAACACACATTTGTTGCATGGACATGGCTATCGTAAGGCCGCGGGTGAGCAAAATAATTGTTTATAGTTCATTGTACAGGAATATTCTTCTGACTTCACTTGGTTACTGTTAATACCTATACATATTATCATTGGTACCTGGTCGACAAGCTTCGCTCGTGCTAAAACTCGATAACAAGCGTTTTCCCAGATATAAGACCAAGCTAAATCGATTTCTTATCCCTGAAACCCCTACATACCAAATTTCATCGAAATCGTTGGAGCCGTTTATATATATAAATATATACAAGAATTGCTCGTTTAAAGGTATTAGATTACTCACCAAATCCAGTAGATCCAAAGCCTCCTCCGCTATTATTATTACTGCCCCAGAAGTTGGTAGCAGGCGCAGCCGAAGTTTGGCCGAAAGTTGACGATCCGCCAAAAATAGCCGAAGCCTGTGTGTTCGGTTGACCGAAAGTAGCTTTACTGCCGAATACATTGGTATTGCTATTGCCGAATACTGATGTTCCAGACGACCTACAAGCAAAAAGCAACTGAGTAAGCTAATAACATATACTTACTAAAACTATTGCACTAGCAATCATTTCAATTCGCGTTTACTTACACATTTTTTTGTTGACGAAAAAAAGTGATTTTAATACTTAAAATAGAAAAGAAATATGGTCTCACCCTCCTCCGAATATGCTCTCGCTGCTTTGGGAAGGTGCACTAGTGGTAGAAATGTTAACCGAAGCGAACAGAGATTCCCCGCCGCCAAACAGCGAACCGCTTGCTGTGGTAGCAGGTGCTCCAAAGACAGACGTTTGAGCGGGACTTCCAAATACAGAAGCTTGTGTAATCTGAGCAGATGATCCGAATACGGACGCCTGAGTGGCGGCGGCGTCCCAAACACCGACGCTTGGGTAGTTTGTGTAGGAGTCCCAAAAACAGATGCCTGGTTAGTCTGTGTCGGAGTACCAAAAACAGACGATTGTGTTGCTGCTGCGCCAAAAACAGACGGTTGACTAGCACCGAATACAGGTGTTTGATTCGTTGACGTAGGCGTTCCAAACACGGACGCCTGAGTTGTCGGAGTACCGAACATGGAGGTTTGCGTTGTTGGGTTCCGAAAACAGACGTTTGCGTAGTCGCTGGACTTCCAAAAACAGAAGCTTGAGTTGTCGGAGTCCCAAAACACAGATGTTTGTGTTGTAGCAGGAGTTCCAAACACAGACGCTTGAGTCGTAGCAGGAGTTCCGAAAATAGACGCTTGAGATGTCTGAGGGCTCCCAAATACGGAAGTTTGAGTGCCGCCAAATACAGATGGCTGTGTCGTGGATGTCGGTGCCCCGAAAATAGAAGGACTGCTAGCCGGAGTGCCAAATACTGATGGTGTAGTTGTTATTGTTGAACCAAATCCGCTCTGAGTAGTCGAAGTAACAGTTGCGAAAGCAGTAGGGGTAGATGATGGTGTACTGTCAATATCGGAAGAGGGAGTGGAAGTAGGAGCAGCAAAAACTGGAGCAGCAGTTGTAGTGGTTGTGGTAGCAAAAGCTGATGTACCAAACACTGATTTTGCTGTCGACCCAAAATGGATGAAGCAGTCGATGCTGTCGAACTGAATACACTTTCAGTTGGTTTTGCTTCAGTAGCTGACGTTGTAGCGAAGACAGAACTTTGTGTAGTCGTTGTTGTACCAAATATAGAAGTCGATGACCCAAACACGCTTGATGGGGTTGTAGACGCTGTGGCGAAGATTGAAGTTGATTCAGTTTTAGTCGGAGATGAAACTGTAGTTGTAGTAGCCGCTGCAGAAAATATTGCAGGTTCCGTTTTAGTTGGAGATGATAAGGGAGAAGATGCGACTGCTGTTGCAAATATAGATGATGCTGATGAAGTTGGCTGAGGTTTTGCAATTGTGACTGTTTGAGAAACAACTGCAGGTGTTGAAGAAGAAACTGCACTTGAACCGAAGATAGATTGTGGTTTAGGCACTGAAATTGAAGAAAAAATGTTTAAAAAATAGAAAAGTAGTAAAAAAATTAAATGACGTTGCCTGTTATTGTTATTAGTCTTACCAGTTATAGTAGCACTTGCAGTTGCAAATATTGAAGATGAGGATGCTTGAGCTGTTTCCGACTTAGGCACGACTTTAAATGCTTCAGTTTTGATTTCCGATTTAATCGCAATGGGCTTCGGAACTTCATCTAAAGTGGCATTAAAATAGCTTTAATCATCACATAGAAAATTGCATTGAAACTATGATTGTACAATGTATGACATACCTGATGTAAAATCACTGGGAGTGGGAGAGCTTGCAGTTGGTTGAGTGTTAGAGCCAAATAGCTGCTTATTTGTATTTTGTGCACTCAACGGTTTAGTCTCATTTTCATTCTTTTCCTCTTTGGTTACTTTCGGAATAGAAAGTATCACGTTCCCGCTAGCCTTTTCGGGTACATTTTCTTTAGATTTCTCGATTACCTTGTCAGGTTTCGGTTCGAGTTTTGGTTCTGCTTTTGGTTCTACTCTTTTAAATGTAAACGTTTTTGAATTGCCTCCTAAAACGTCAGGTACATTTTGAGTTGCTTGTAGAGGCGTAGAAGTTCTCATTGCAAATAGATTAGACATAGGTTTTTCTTCTTTTTTAGCATCAACTTTCAGTGGAAGTGAATTGGTTTCACCAGTTTCACTGGATTTCGACTCTGGCACGAAAGCTTGCGGTGCAAATTTAGTGAACATGTTGTTTAGTTCCGATATAGGTTTTGAAGTGAATGAGGTTGGTGTAGCAACAATAACTGAAGAAACTGGAAAAAAAATGTCGTGTGAAGAAGTCAAATTTATCATGTATGTGTATATGTGTACAAACAAGGTATACAATTTCAAACAATTACTGAAGGTCATATAAAATTTGTTAATAATTGGTCCCAAGTTTCATCAGTTAGCAATTTTTTTTACAGTTAAATCAATAACGACGTATCTGAATATCGAAAACTAATATATCTAAAGTTAAAAAGTCGACGGTCAAAATATCGAAAGTAGTTAAGGTGAGGTTTGATTCGATGGTTATATCGACGGTCAAAATTCGATATTTTAACAATCGACATTTCAATTTTCGGTATTCAGATACGTGCCCATCAATAATCAGTCATATATACATACAATTGAAGGCAGAAGAAGGCGAACAAATTTTCTGCCCCATAAAAGTGTTTTCATTGTCATCTTTCTTCGTCTCAATAGTGACTTGTTTGTTCTGAAGCAAGTCTTTGAGTACACTGCGAGTGTTGACTGGGGCGGCGGTTGGCGTGGCGAACGTGAGCGGCTGTTTAGGGTATAACTGGAGCCTGGACTTGCTTGGCCGGTTCCGGTTTTGGCTCTGAAAGGATTTTATAGGATCATGAAAGATTGCGACCTCTCACATCACGGTCTGAATATAAACTAGTGATGTTCTAAATTCATTGGGAGTGTTGCCTGTTAACCGACGTGTAGTGAACAGAGAATTTAGTCACCGCGTCGTCGGTCGGTTTGAGCACATTCGAGCTGGTGCGTTGTTGATTCTTATTTTGTTTTTTGTTGAATTTGTATAACCAAAAAGCTTTCTTTTAACACATGATAAAGATTCCTAATGCTACAGTTAGATAATTTCACAGTATTGTCTTGTTTTTTTTGGTATAATTTGAGACCAGTCGACCAGTATAGCACCAAGTAAAGCACTAACTCGTA
Source organism: Choristoneura fumiferana (assembly GCF_025370935.1). Lineage (NCBI taxonomy): Eukaryota > Metazoa > Arthropoda > Insecta > Lepidoptera > Tortricidae > Choristoneura > Choristoneura fumiferana. Next base: position 12,416,127 of record NC_133477.1, read on the forward strand.
AAACAAATTTTTCAAAATACGAATGCATTACGAATGGTTAACGAACGTTACCGAATACATCCGCACTTGCAGAAATCAAAGATCGGCGTTCTCGAATAGTCGGTCACCTCAGCGGCGATGAGTCGGCTAGTCGGGCAAATCTATGTATAGTCGCCCGGGCCGGTTATTCTACTAATTACCTAATTGCTTGGAATCAGAATTGAAAATTGTATGCTTGTAGCAAGAGTAAAATGCGAAATTGCACAAGCAGGCTAGCATAGGCGCATTTCATCATCATCATCATCATCACCATATCAGCGGTAGGACGTCCACTGTTGGACATAGACTTCCCCTCCCCCACGTACATAAGGCAATTTTATAGAGTCGTTTTCTTGGTAGCTCGTCCCTTTGAACTTACCTTCGGTAAATAGAGTCCTGACAACTTGGGGTGCAGTGGTTTTCTTCACGGTGATAGGCATTTGTTGTGTCGGTGGTTGACTTAATAGTGGTGGTTTAACTTCCAATGTTGTCTCTTTCTTCACTATACTAACTGGTGGAGCTGTTACTGAAACTAAACATATTTAAGAGTTGTTAAACTTGGTCACAGCCATAGCAGACTGTATTTCGTGTTAAGTCAATTGTCATATCAGTATGACTAATTATTTAAGTTAAAAGGACTCTGTCCACTACATTTCCACGTAAAAAGTATTGATATTCATTTCTGTATTGATAAACTGTACAAGTATTTGTATAGCGCGGAGAAAAGTTACAATGTAGAGCCATATACAGTCAAGGACATAAATATGTATACTTTACTAAAACGTCAAAAATATATATACACCCACTATACACCTTTATGCCACTAGCTATAAGGTCGTTGTATACATATATTTGACGCTATCGGTGTATAGATAATTATGTCTTCGACTGTACATACATATTGGGAAAAGAATCAAAGTGATTAAGTTACTGTATGTACAGTCATCTGCATTAATATCTGACTCGTCTTACCGCCCCTTAAAATAAAGTCTTATGCACGCTTTGTTGCGCCATATATTAGTACTTACTAGCCGTCCTCAAGTATATCAGTATAAATTTAGATACTAACCGTTTTGAACCGCCGGTTTAGGCTCAACCTTGACCGCTTTCGTCTCATTCGCCTTCTCTTTCAAACTCTTCTCATAGCTTATCCGCATAGCCGTCAAATGATGTCTCATCTCGACATTCACAGGCTTAATTTTAACAGTTTTGTGGTTTGAGAGCATGTCTCGAAGGGCGTCCAACTTTTGTGACGTTAACAAGTTTTTATTTTCTTTGCTCTGCGGTTCAATACTCATGTTCAGGATGTTTTTCGTCAGTTTTGAAAGAGGGTCTCTGAAATTGTATTGACATATTTATCAAAAGACGAAAATAGGTTAAGTGTATAGGAATGTGGATTAGAATCCCACTAATATTATAAATGCGAAAGTTTGTAAGTCTGTTTGTTTGTTACTCCATCACGTCTAAACCACTTAACCGATTTAGATGAAATTCAGTATACAAGTAGTTTGAATCCCAGAGAAGGACATAGGATAGTGTTTTATCCCGGAAAATTGCATAATTGGAGTCGCAGGTAACGGCTAGTTTTAAATAATATCTATAAAATAATGATTGTATAGCGGAGTCTCCATTAGATATAAGTATAGTATTTTTATAGTTTCATTGTTTGAATATATTGTTGTTCAGATGATTGCTTAGTGTATGATGATAATAACACGCGTCAGGGAATAACGAGAAACTAGGTTCGATTCCAAACGCGTGTTCTGATTTTTTTGAGCACCTAGGCAGGTGGCGCCTTTTGAGAGGCGCGGAAGCGGTATAGACAATCTCCCTCTATCTTGATGAAGTGCTAGAGCCAACACTGAGCCTAGGCCGTTACAATACCAGCGTATCTTCTATGACCATATCCACCTCCTGCCTACCAAAGGTACTTTTTAGGAATATCTTTTTGAAACTTTCAAACTATATTGCTTAGAGCTTAAGATGTTCAGGAAAAATAGAGGAAAAAGTCTCCGGCTTTTCCTACTAGTTTTTCACTATGAACTTTACAAAGGCCATCCAATTATAATTATTTCTTATGTCCAATTATTTCTCAAGTCCAATTATAGTAGGTGGTAGATTTTTTTTGACATTCATAAGTGCTTGTTATAGCCTAAATTAAATAAAGATATTTTGACTTTTGACTTTTATAATTATTACTTATGCCCTTCCCAAAGGAAGGATGTAGGCACGAGGTAGTGAAAACAGTGATATATTTAGCTATACAAATGGATGATGTAACCTACTTTTTGAACGGTGTGGTTCTCAATATAGATGTAGTTTTGAATGCCGGAGTCACATTGCATTCATTGAGGGTGCTCCTCAGTGTTTTCAGAAGCGCCTGTTGCCGGCTCAAGATCTCTTGCTGCCTCACCAGTGGTTGGTACACGTCGTCTAGTATTGGCCGGATCATTCTATGGCCTGGTCTGAAATTGTACAACGACATACAGTTTTTTGATAAGTACAGGTAGGTACTCACTTAAATATATCCGTCACTTTACATTACGTTACCATTGCGGAAGCTAATAACAAGATTCTGTAATTTTTCGCTGATTATATTTTTCCCAAATTATTATTTTGTTTTTCGTGGAGGATTTTTTTAAACTGTAGGTGCTTCAGGATTGTTAGAAAACAAACCTAACCTATAACCTATGTATCCTGTACAAATGTACAGGATAGTCTGAAACATAAATCTTGAATAGTTTAAATTCTGAAAAAAAACCACTCGTCAATATGAAACGGTCGGTAAATAAATAATTTGGGAAAAATGATTTCGGCAAAAAACCAGGATTCCTAATGATAGCGCTGCCTATCCCCCACAGGATATCAGTGACCTGCAAAAAAAATTACGCCTAGTCTTCCACTGGTTATCTGCTTCTTGGGTTCGTCCTTTACTCACTTCTTTAACTTCATGTCCAATTCAGCCTGTTGGTTCCACTTGTAGTCCAGAGCTCGGTGAGCCTGCTCCAGCTGGGACTGTACGTAGTAGGCGAGTTTCTTTACAGACGCCACTCGCTTGGTGGTCAGAGGGTCGGCTTGCGTCCATTGGTCTAGGTCTTTGGCGCTGCAAAAGAAATGATGGATTAAACCATTGTTAAACTATGTATACTAATTTACATTGCTTCTCGGCTAAAACACAAAGAAGTGTAGTTCATTTGACATCCGAGCTCCGCAAAGTAATGTCTGGATCAATCAAACCATTGTTGTTTATTTTTAGTGGGTTCAGAAATGTTGTAACTGTAATCCAACAATTTTTAGTGTCGTGGGTTTGAATCTGGACTTACACTTTACTCGGAATGTTTGTGCGAAATTATATTTTGAATTTATTCTGAGCTTTCCAGTGGAGAAAAACATAGTGAGGAGACTTTTATACAACTGCGAAGCAATACAATGTTTTGTGAAAAGTTAACGATCCGCACTGGGTCCAGCTATGGGACTGGTATAGGCCGGAGATAATTACAATGATGAATAAAAGGTCAGAACGAAACAGTATGACTAAATAGGTACCAATACGAGCAATGTAAAATAGGTAAAGACCCATCGCCTCTCAAGCAGAGGGTCGTGGGTTCAAACCCCGGCTCGCACCTCTGAGTTTTTCGAAATTCATGTGCGGAGTTACATCTGAATTTACCACGAGCTTTGCGGTGAAGGAAACATCGTGAGGATACCTGCACAAACCTGCAAAGCAATTCAATGGTGTGTGTGAAGTTCCCAATCCGCACTGGGCCGCGTGGGAACTATGGCCCAAGCCCTCTCATTCTGAGGGAGGCCTGTGCCTGCAGTGGACGTATATAGGCTGGATGATGATGATGATGATGAAACAGCGAAAGTTAAAAAAATAGTTCGTGGTCATTTGAGAATTCTTCGGTACCTAAAAGGAATCAGTTCATGAAATAAAAATAGGTACCAAAAATACTTACTCTGAATGCGTACGAGCTTCAGCCACAACGGCGCACGCGCGAACTAAATCTAACTTCAGCGTGATGATGGCATTGCGCAAGTCTTCTAGAGAGCAGTCTTTCTTTATCGCATCCGCGTCGAGATTCTGAAGCTCCGAGTTTGGACTTATAGCCTGAAGTTCACGGTGGAACTGCAAGAGAATCAAAGTAAATGATTACTTGATACAGTGTTATTTGGGATATGTAAGCAGGACCAATCCTACCGGGTTCAGTTAGCTAAGGGTACTAACTATAATCGTACCAGTATTAGTGAGGTTAACGTTATGTCGTTTCAATGTTGAAAACAAAAGGTTTTCTTATTTTTAATTTAAATTATTTACTACGTGCATGGTCACGTTGCAATTAAAAGTGTGGAGGTTTTCCTTGAATATGATTGTGAACTTTTCAATATCAATTACTGAAGGTCTAAAATCCATACCATACCATACCATACCGAAAAACAACGTTTTGTATGGGAACGCTATGTATTGCGATAAGGCCGCCTTGTGATTTTATCTCTGTGTACCTGCTTTCTGAAACCGTATACTATTTATGGTGTACAATATAGAGTCATGTATTGTATGGTATTTTTTTTACTTAATTTTATATTTATTATTTGTTACTAAAGCAATCATAGTTGGTACAGTTTAAAAGGTACAGGCCTAAGACAAAAACTTTTATCGATAAATAATAAATAGTCACGGAACCGGAACACACAAAACAAAGTACAAACCTGGATCTGTGCTTGCCGAGTCTTCGTCACAAACTTGTAGAGTTCCATTTGAAACTCGTTCACTTCCCTGATAAGCATGCTTTTCAACTCCTGGTTTGCCTTCTGTTTGTTCGCTAACTCTTGCTCGGCTTTGAGCGCTGCATTCAGTTCTTGCGTTTGATCTTTCTGCGGTGTTGGAGCAGGTTTTGGTTGAGCCTGTTAGTTTTAAAATTTAAAAATTGTTCACCGTGTTTTGTAACTGTTTTAATAATATACTTGAAAAAACTCGGTCATATCTGTTTGGATTTGTATGCAAGTGTTTCCATACCACTATATTGTACAATTAGAATAACAATTATTAAGAGCAACTAAAAATGCAATCAAAAAGAAAAGCTAAAACTAAAAGATACAGTTAAAAGCTAAAGCAAAAATAATGTAATAAAAATAATTATGTTTAATTTTTAGTTGTATTTCATCATTATATCAAGCTATGTTCAAGAAAAAGCAGAAGAAGTAAATATTTTTTTTTCATTGGTTTAACTATGGCCGTAGTGTGTAACATCCTGTAAAAATTTAAAGATTGTTGCTAGAACGATAATTAGCTAGCGGACGCGGAGCGAGAGCAATGGAGTTCTATTTGGACCTTTAGGTACGGAACCCTAAAAAGCAGTTAACTGTTTACCTGCGGCTGTGGTGCAGGAGTAGGCGTTGGTACCACTACAGCTGGTTTGGTTTCAGGTGGTTTTGGTTCATTCGCTTGAGGCTGGGGCGCTGCAACTTAAAAAGTATAATATTTTAACAAAGCATTACTTTGACTGTATCAAACGTTTAGTGATTGTAGTGTATTTTCTATACAGGGATGGAGAAACTGCGGCCCGCGGGCCATCTCCGGCCCGCGAAGGCTTGAAATCCGGTCCGCGACCATCAAACAAAAAACAAGAGAAGATTAGATATTGTTAAAAATTTCATTCTCATTGGCAATGGCCATGCAGCTTGCATACAACAATCACGCATTGTTTTGCGAGCGCGGGCGGGATGAGCGAAAATCGAAAATATTGCATAATAAATTAGTGTTTCAGAAAATACATATCAATATTTTTATTTCATTAAATAACATAGCCAAAAATGCAACAACTTGGCCGGCATATATTTCGTTTGTATATATTGACACGCGAAGGAAAAAGTTTCCCCATCCCTACTCTATAGTAATATCTTGTCTCCAGCGCATAAGTCACGACCAGTGGAGTGGGGGCGACCTTTTATTGTTGTTGGATCCCCGGACTGAGTAGATATAAGAGTGGTGGTGCGTTGCTTTGCCAGTGAGCCAGTTAAAGCAAAGGGAAATTACAGTACTTTGAAGCGCAGAATAAATGACCCGCCACGGGTAGATACAGGTGCCATTACTAATCGTCATCAAGTGCGGTTAGTTCGAAAGATTCGCACTGGAAAGCAAATGTGTTACCCTACACTTCAATCTACTCGTGACCACGGCCACTGCGACGTGGCTGAAACGTCGAAGTAATTACTACTTGTTTAGTTAAGCGTGATAAGTCCGTAAGTAAGATAAGTGTATTATATGAAATAAAGTAGTTATAAAAAAACTCTGGGGAAATCCGCGTTGGGCCAATGCGAATTTGAAATAAAAATAAACTTTTATTCTCTTTAGCGGGAATGTTTAAAAATCGCTTATTAGTGCAACTCTGTGACCCTCAAGGAATATTCATTGAAAATGTTTGCCACAACTCGCTAGCTTCAGGGTTTTAGTGTGTGCGTTGTCCGTAATATCTGTCAGTCAGTCAGTCATTCGGTAACTTATTGTCACTACTTTGAAAAAATCTCGTATCTAAAATCAATATGTCAACAAAATGGAACCTTCATAATGTTCAGAAAGTTCACTCAGAAAATTGTCTATTATGAGGTACGAGTTTTTTTTTTAAAGTAGTGACGATATTGCTCTTTTATAGGTATAGATAACTTACTTGTAGTAAAAGCCGGTTGGTTTTGAGGCTGGGGCGCGCTAAATGGTTTGCTAGCAGTATTAGTAGTCAACCCAAACTGTGCTGGAGCCGACACCGCCTGGGCCGGCTGTGGAGTCGGCAACAAAGGTTGAGCTGGCTGCAAAGAGCAATAATGAAAACACTGTTTTAACCTCGTAAGACCCACAAATTTGATCATTAGAATTTGGAACTTAATGTCAATTATTGAAGTTGACATATGTCCTAAATTTAGGACGTTGTGTCTTACGAGGATAAAGTCAATCATGAGTATTTTTGCAGATGATTGGGCAAGATTAACACCTAAGCACCTTTGTTATTTGTTATATATTTTTTAATGGTGACGAAGGAAAGTCTTCAAAAAACCGGACTCAATTAATGGAAAGCCTACAGAGGGTTCCCATACTTTGCAGGCCATAATGGAAATTTCTAATGTCCCATAAGGGTCTTTTTCCTTTTTGAACCCTAAAAATATACACAAAAAAGCTTACCTTTGCTTGTAACGCGGCAGCTAAAGCCGGAGCAGCCGGTGGGTTCGACACAGGTTCTACTTCAGCACTGTATAAAATCATAATTGAATTAGTAACATAGTTGTCACAATCACAACTAAAACTGGGCCTCTATATGACACTACGTAAGTAAGGTCAACCATCAACATGTAATTTTCGTTGAACTGCTTTTTCTATAAGAAGAATTCGAATGCATTGATACAGCCAAAACATTACAAAAACAAGTATACACGAACCTTAATGTTAAGTACATAAATAAATAAAGTCGTTTATCCATATTTTTGTTTCTTTGTACAGACTGTACGTAGAACAAAATTACGCTAAATAAAATACTCATGAGAACTGAAAATTCGATAAATCCTTGTCGATTTTATGGTATTGGATGTCAAATTAGTCGGCAAAACAAAGGACACCCGACGATAATTATTGCGACTTTTCTTTCCGTTGTGGTAAAAATAATGACAACGAATGGCGTATGACCGATGGCCGGAGGGCTAAAAATCCTCGAAATTTACCCGCCGACTTGAAGCAATAGTGTAAGTAAAATTTATTTGTTGTCTAGCCTTGCTAGTCCTTACATACTTTATAAAGAACAAATTACCACAAAGAACGAACGGTCGAATGTACTTTTTAAAGCACAAATTACTGATTGGAATAAAGAATTTTAAGTGTTGAAATAATATCCAAAATAACAGAGCGGACCCACGTCTAATGGTGATTTTCCACCGGCGAGGCGAGACGAGAATTGAAATTTGTATGCATTCTCGCGCGCCCACCGCGAGCCGCCGCGAGCGCTGCCATACAAATTTCAATTCTCGTCTCGTCTCGCCTCGCCGGTGGAAAACCACTTTAAGTCTTAAGTACTACATCTGTTGAAAAATGCCAGGACTCGGGAAGTAAGAGTTGAATAAGTAAGTGTGTTCTTAGTTCAAAGTTACTTATTACCTGACCATAGCACCCGCGGGCAAGGTCAGCATCTGAGGCTGGGCGGTGATCAGAGGTGACTGTCTGTTCAAATTGATGACGTTGAAAATGGTGAGGAGGCCCGTTTGGGAGACCACGTGGAGCATCGGCATGGGCGGCAGTATCTCATTTTCACCTGTAGCAACAAAAATTCATTTTTTAACGCTTGATATTTACTGACTATTTAATATATTTTTCACTTCTCATGCTCGTAAAGTTTTGTTTATGCTGGGTCTAGGCGACATAAAATGACTTTTTATGCTCTAGTGCATAAAGTCAAATCTTCGTCTAAGACCAAGGCAATCAAGGTGTAAACAGCCACAAACAAAGAAGTTTCTACATATTTTTTTAAATATCAATCAAATCAAAACAATAAAAGGTACATAGGAAGTGAACAATTGTTTCCACTGTTGCTATTTCATTTCCTCGCCATCAATGTGAAAAGTACAGTGTAAAACTCGAGCATTAAACCCATTTTCCCCTCGACGTGTCTATCCACCCTCGCCGTATCGGCTGGGGTGGCTATATGAACGTCTTCGGTAAAATGGCTCGTTTAATGCTCTTGTTGTACAATCTACTATTATGCTATCCACCCTTTCATCCATCATTCATCATTGACCAGAATAGTGCAAAACCTTTTTTTTAAATCCAACAATGTGTCGCTAAACATGCGAATTACGAATTACAAAGGAACTTCGAATTCACGAAAAAAGATAGATGACGATATCCTTAAAATTATATCTGTCAAGTTAAGATACAGTAGCTTCCGTGAAAATATCTGTTCCTTTCTTGCACGACTTAAATCTATATGCGACAAGGGGATGGTGGACATTTTTTATCTCAAGGTAGTGTAGGTACAGTCGAACCATTTGATTTCTGACCGACCATGAAACGTTCTTACCGTGTTATAATGAATTTCCTTGTCAAGCAACGCGATGTCACTATGATTTTTTCCAAGAAAGGGTTCCACTCTGGGTCACGATTCAATTGGTTCGGTAGTACAGGCAAATCACAGAACTGAAACATCCATAATCATGCATACCGCCGGTTCTAGCTCTTGATCAGGTCAGAGCGAGATTGTCTACATCACTTCTGCACTCTCAAAAAGTGCCATCTAAATTTTATTTTCCACTGGAAACTGGGAAATGGCTAATGCCATCAGGCACCTCGAGCCACCGTTCCACTTACTCTACCCTCGAGCCAGCGAGGATCAGACATGACATTATTATAAATAGGTGATAAAAATGACTGTCAAATTACCCCAAGGCAGTTGATGGATAGCAGCGGTGTCAAAGCAAATACCCACAGGGTAGTTCTCTTGTTTCTTGTCAGTGAGCGGCAGTTCCGGCCGCGCTTCATCAGGCTGCAAATTAATACTTGCATATTTACCCCCTGCTTCCCCATCCATTGATTAAATTTATTTTTGACGACCAGATGGCCTAGTTGTTAGAGAATCTGACTACGAAGCTTGAGGTCCCGGGTTCAATTCCCGTGTCGGGGCAGATACTTGTATGAAAAATACGAATGTTTGTTCTCGGGTCTTGGGTGTTTAATATGTATTTAAGTATGTATCTATCTATATAATTATATTTATCCGTTGCTTAGTACCCATAACACAAGCTTTGCTAAGCTTACTTTGGGACTAGGTCAATTGGTGTAAATTTTCCCGTGATATTTATTTATTTATTTTATTTTTATTTATTTGACGGATAAATGTGATGCCGTCTCTGTTTGTTTTGTTCGAATAGACGGAGACGGGATCACATTTATCCATTAAATAAAATTAATCAATGGATGGTGAAACAGCCCCTAAATGTTATACTTTTTTTAGGTACAGTCGAGGTCAAAGATATTTTTACACTATAATAGATGCCTTGTCACTGTATGCCATCAGACAATTTTATGAAAAACTTCAAACATGAAGTGACAGCGACAAGGAAGTAAAGTGTAAAGATATCTTTGACCTCGACTGTATAATGTAATATGTATGGTCAAAAAATATGTATGTACTTGATAAAAGAGATGTTTTAAAGGGGCATACTAATTGGAAGTCCGAATGTAATGTTTGTCATAACTCTTTTTTCTCTGAACCCAATTATTGTTCAGTAGCGTCCGTTTCTTAATATTGGGTTAGCAGAAAAAAATATTCCATTATTGGTTCCTGTCCATAACTGGTGCCCTCACCTATTTCACTTCCAACTAAACGCTAACAAACTGATTGCATACCTGACACCACTGTAACCAATTAGCACCATCAGCTGTTCCCAATGTAGCCATTTCCATGCTGTTTGACGACGAGCAAAGTATTATGTTCCTAAAAAGAATTTTTTTATTCAGTATAGTATTATACAGTAGGTTTTTTTTTCAGTATGGCAATGCTAAGACAAGGAATAACTGCCATTTTTTAGGCAAGTAAGACACCCTCAAACTACCACCACCACGACGTTTAGACGACCAGATGGCCTAGTGGTTAGAGAACCTGACTACGAAGCTTGAGGTCCCGGGTTCGATTCCCGTGTCGGGGCAGATATTTGTATGAAAAATACCTCAGGTCTTGGGTGTTTAATATGTATTTAAGTATGTACCCGTAACACAAGCTTTGCTAAGCTTACTTTGGGACTAGGTCAATTAGTGTGAATTGTCCCGTGATATTTATTATTTATTATTATTTCTGCGTAAAATTTTAAGGTATGAGCGCCAATAACTTTTTTTCTTCAAATATTGCAGTTGCAGATTATTTTGATGAAATCAATTTACCCCTCCAAACAAATAAGAAATCAAATCGAGACATTATTGAACACACATAAAAACATACAGATAATACTAGCTAGACTCTAGTCTTTATAAAAAAACAATTAAGCAAGCTTACCATTGTGCAACTCCATGCAAGTAGTAATACCAGGGTCGGTTGCTACCCATGCTGTAGCAAATATCCTCATAGTTGAGGCACGTCGGCTGCCCCGCTTTAGGCGTGTTTACAATAGTTACAGCTGTAAATAGAGATCAAACAATCAAAATTTTATAAGCAGAGCATCTCAATATCTCACTTCCTGAGGAGTCAAAGACTTGCATTATTTCTGATGTGCGCATCGTGAGAAAATTTTTGCTCTAAGTATATCAATCTCACATTCACTTCATTGCTCTAGTTGCAGTCTCACATGCTACCTTAGATACGACCGATCCTAAAAAACAATTTTAATACAAGCTCTGTTTGTTGACAGCATTGACAGGCAAGAGGCAACCTACATATCTCCTATGTATACTAGTAGAAGTGGGTCAATTCTGACTTACAAGATTTGAACTAAGCATACACATCAAGTTAAATAAGAGCTTAAGAATTAATGTAAATAGACTGTTTCTGTTCCTGTTTACCGACATGTAGCTCTCATTTATTTATGGTCAGGATACTTTTATATAAATTAACAAATTACCTGGTCGACTGTTGTCAGCAGCATTCCTGTAGACCACAGCAAACTGGTAAGTGGATATCCAATGTATGGCCAGCGCTTCTACTGGTGAACCTTGAAAAATGTTTGGGGCAGGAACAGACTTCATAGGTGACAGGTCTGGCTTGTACTGATAGAGGGTGCCATCACTGTTTCCCACCACCAGCTGCTTGCCTTTAGGACTCCAGCAGATGCATCTGTAAACAAAATAAGTTAGCATTAAGCATTTTGACTCGTTGTTTTTTATTATTTATACAAAAATAGGCTTGACTTTGACCACAATCAAGTCTGATAGTAAGCGAAGATTATGGACTTAGATGGAGCATGCTTGCTCAATAAATGCCTATTCATCCTAATTTTGAAGACAGCCAGATTGTAACTATCAGGGAACACAGAAGCTGACAGAGATTTCCACTTCTTAGCTGTCTCGATAATAAAAGACGAGCGAAAACGCTTTGTCAAATATCATTATCATTTTTAGGCTTCCATAGTCAACTAGGAACCCTTATAGTTTCGCCATGTCTGTCCGTCTGTCTGTCTGTCTATCCGCGGGTAAGCTCATAGACCGTTAGTACTAGAAAGTTGTTATTTGACATGAATATACATATCAGTCACGCCGACAAAATGGTACAATAAAAAAAAATTTAAAAAAAATTAGGGTATCTCCCGTAGACGTGAATTGGGGGTAATTTTTTTTTCTCGACACCCTATATTGCGGGGTATTGTTGGATAGGTCTTTTAAAACCATGGGGGTTGCTAAGACAATTTTTCTATTCAGTGATCTATTCGAGCGTCCGCCCCCCACTAAAAATTAAAAAAAAATTAGAATGGTAGTAAATAAATCAAATTTACAAGGAAAATTATAGCGGCTAAGATTGCTTGAGAATTATTAGTAGTTTAAGAGTAAATAACAGCCTAAGGTATAAAATATACCTAAACTTGGAAGATTCAGTACACAATACGAAATCCTTGGAAAAATATTATTAGATTTTGTCGTAATGGCTACGGAACCCTATCCTGGGCGTGTACGACACGCTCTTGGCCGGTTATTTTTACCATAATGGTATGCAGCGGCGTAACTCCGTAACAACTCAGTTCCCACTGGGTTGCCTCAAACTCAAACTCTTTATTGCATTAAATGTTGTGATGAAGATCTTAAAAAGTATGAACCTAATTTTTTTATGTAACTTTAGTGATGTCTGATGACCCACCGCGAAATTTCGCATCCGAAAATATATCTAACTTATGCTTCTCTTACCATCGGGGTTGTCTAACCCACTAGTCTAATCTACACTCCATGTAACCAATGGCATGTTAATCAAAAAAACTTCAATTCAAACTTTCTTTTGCTTACCTCGCTTTTGACTGCACCTTTTTAACCTGACCAGTGCTGGCTTGCAGGACAGTGAGTGTACCATCGTAGAATGCAATAGCTATTGTGTCTGGGATGCAAGGATTCCATTTCAAGTCAGAAACAAAAGTTGATGGGTTTACATCACATTTCACAGACAATGCTGGAGAGACATTCTGTAAAATAAACGAAAAAAAGGTGACTGACATGACTAATAAAATGTAATAACCAATTATCCAGATAAATGTAATAAAACTTGCATCCATTATTTAGGTATTAATTTTTCTAGTTGCTCTACAGCATAATGCAATCAAAACATATGCAGTCATTAAACAAGGAGCTGTCTTAGAATCTTGATATTTGGCATGAATTTATCCTTTATAACTTATAGAAAAAATCTAAAAACTTATTTTTAAACAGTTTGGCTAATGAAAGATGAACTTAGCTATTATTTGAGTGGCAACATTATTCAAATGTCATGGAGCAACAGACCAAAGAGTATTTAGAAGACACTTGAGCTTGTACTATACTATTGTGTATTATCTATCTATTCCGTGACTTGAGTGTAGTTGTTTATCACTATGGGCTTTTGTATTATGAAAAAGTACGCGTGTTTTCTCCCTTAGTACCTACCAAAATGAACAAAAGAAAAAAAAGACATTTAATCCTACTTTGGTCACCCTGCGTGGCTCACTCTGCGATTTTGTTCACAAAAAAAAACAAATCCAATGTGGCTGTCATCTCAAAAGCAGTGTCAAGCAATATCTAATCATCTGTATTAAGCGTTTTAATTAATTTCATTGTTAAATGTGCAATTTGATGATGATGAAATTTCTAACCTTCAGTAGGTAGTGTATTCCGGGAGTAGCAACCCTAGTACCTACACATGCCCCAAGCGAGTGTTCATGAGTTATACGAAAAACAGAGAAGCATAAAGTAGGCACAATGCTTATGCCTAAACGTCGCTTTTGTATGGTAGAGAAGCTTCTGTACTTTGTACTATTACTTATTCTGTGGTAATACCTGGGACCATATGAAAGATTTTTGAATTTGCCAGGTTTTTGCAGGTTCAGCTTTCATTAGCCAGACTCTAGGGACCTGTCTGTCTATATATGTAATTGGTCTAAAATAATCCCACACTACATACATTTCGCTTAGAAACAAGCAGGGTTCTGCTAACACTGGATATTCATAAATACCTACAAATTTGTATGGAATCCTAGGAATAAATAAATAAATATGTACATATGGCTACATTTCTCAATAAAATCGTAATACTTACTAAGCAAGCTTGATAGTGATCTACCATTAGAAAATAATAAGAAGGTGTGTCTCATTTAATTCTTTACCTGATTCTGAAAATCTACAACTTTGTAAACGACAAGCAACTGTCCTCCAGTAACTGCCAGGAGTTCCTGGTCACAGCTGACAGATATGTGGGTCGGATTTTCTTGGAGTTGCACCAGCATGTGCTGTGGATCACATTCTTTATCAATGAGCTGCTTGAGGTAATAAACTGCAAAAAAGTTTTTTTTTTAATTATAAACTTTTTAATTTTTGTGTGCTTAGGCTGGAATCCATTTTCATTCATTTGCGGCCAAATATCAACCATAGGACTTCATGGGATAATACGGAAATATTTTCCATCTATAAAAAATTTGAGTGTTTGTTTTAAAGCCTTGAATGTTTAAAATGTATCCAAATGGGTACATTTGTACATAAGTATGTATCTGCAATGCCTAGTACCGATATGCACATATTATTATGCATACATAGTAGTAAGAAGTAGTTTAGAAGATTTATCCAAACAATGCAAGCATAACCAGTAAAATTTATAATGTACCTGCTAGATTTCCATCGGGTAAACCAATAAACACAATTCCATACTTGCTGACGCTAGCCACTAAGTTGTAACCTCTGTTTGGAAGCAGGTTGTTTGTATTAAATACCTTCACTTTGCGTTGTAACTTATACAGGAGATGCTGGAATTAAATGAACAATACTTGTTAAAAAACTATTCGTTTTTGTCTGCAGCTTCACTCACCTTGAAATCAGTCAGGGTAATATGTAATAACTTCTTAGACATATGGCTTTGCTCGCATTCAACTTAGATTTCAGTCTTCTTGCTCTTCATAATTTTTTGAAAAAAGATAATTATATACTGATGAAAGACAAATGATAGAGTGGTGTTAAATGCACTGGGTATATATTACATCTGTTCCGAATTTTATGCAAGTCCAGTCTGTTGTTTCAGCATAAAGACGGAAAAACACGCACACACACAAACACATCAACGTTAGTGGGATAATCCAAGTCATGAGAAGCTGGCTACGCGAGAGGGAGCATAAAACCACCAGTGTGATGTCCATCTAGCCTAGCGACGATTGAGATAAAAATTATCTTACTAACCTACATCTTGTCAAATTACAATTATAAACGTATTAGCGAACTTTTCTTAACTTTTGTATACAATGTAGTGTAATTTGAATACGAACTTAATTTAAAGGAAATAATAATCTTACCGGTTCATCATGAGCGTTTGGACCGACTTGTACTTCCATTATTGTTTTCTGCGCGACAATAATTATCTGGCTTGAATCAGATTATTAAGTATCATTTGTTACGCACTTGGTGTAGTTATTCAATTATGCTTTACTTTGTGATTAAATCCCCGTATTTAAAAAGCCGCTTTATACAAGCCAAGAACATGCGAACGAAGGCGAACGGAATTTATAGAACTGTCAAATTGACAGTGTCAATACATAGCTGTCACGTCTGTCACTGTCAATGTCATTTTCTTTTTTTTATTAGTAAAGACTAGGATACGATAGCCCATAACATAGAGTGTCTGTCTTTTGTAAAAACTGGATCCATTGCTTGGCAACGAAAGATTCGCAAATGAAAGCTGTTTTAACTGGGTATGTTGTTATTTTCAATACATTAGATAATTTCATGATGCATATTAGTGCTCCACCTGTTATTGTAAGTCGTTATAATCGGAATCCAATCGGATCGAATGACCTATATTTGTGTTAGGTTGCGTTAGGTCCAGTTGTGACCACAATGCGCGAGCCGAGCGAGCGTAGCGAGCGTGCCACGGCAGCGGCCGGCGAAGTGCCAGGACCAAATTAAATTATTTTCTACTAAATTTATTAATATTCAGTGTACACGAAAAACATGATCAATCGTGCGAATCGATTGATTGCTGTCAAAACTGTGCTCCGATTATTAGGCTCTGAAAATCAGGTGGTCCAATAGCACCTTGAACATTATCGGTACAGGGTGATAAAGCTCGACCCGTGTTCCAAGTGACATGTGATTGAATTATCAGGTCGTACAAAATCGGTCGAGCATTGTCCAGGTCGTACAATAACTACACCCGCGGAAACGAATCTCGTCCCGCCAAACAAAACGTTGAAGAAAATTAAATGTTCATGTCAAACATGGGTTTTTAGTGGTTTTTAACTTTTTAGTGAAGCCTCCGGGTAAAGCGAAGGTACTAAGTCCATGCATTTACTCGACTGCGAAAAGGAAACTGTTGTTTTTTTAGTTTATTCCTTTATTTGCATGCATGTGTTTATGGATGTTTGCTAGGTTGGTTGTTTAACTAACTTACTAAGCATTCGTGACAGTTCGGCCTGTGTGTATTATTATGTACTTATTAT
Source organism: Choristoneura fumiferana (assembly GCF_025370935.1). Lineage (NCBI taxonomy): Eukaryota > Metazoa > Arthropoda > Insecta > Lepidoptera > Tortricidae > Choristoneura > Choristoneura fumiferana. The sequence continues at coordinate 12,432,762 of NC_133477.1, forward strand.
GTTTGATTGATAAGAGAAGGAAGGTGGGTTCTGCATGTTAACATGATAATACGGTTTGAAGCGGAGAGGTAAGGTAAAAGTTGTGCGAGTAGTTCGTAATAGTACATTGTGTCTTAAGGGCGGTAAATAAGGAATTACGAACGAGAGTCTATTAGAAGCCCGAAATCGAAGACTGAGGGCTTTAATGAGTCGATGTTCGTAATTCTAGTACCGCCCGTGCGACATACAATGTTTTTCATCACATTTACAAGTTAAATTTTATATTTGTAAAAGAAAAAATATAATTATTCCAAATATTGGCGATACCTTAGGCTGTGCTCTTGGCAACGTCGCCCTCAACCTCCCTCGGCATGCGCCGCAACGTGCGTGTGCATGTGGTGGTCCATGTAGTCCTGCAGCAAGAGCGCGCGCACGGCGCGGCGCCATCAGTACGGGCACGGACTCATTTACCGACCTTGGGCTTCATGACGAGACAATTAGTAGGCGCAATGACTCGTTTACCGACCACGGGTTTCATGACAAGCACATTAAGGTCGAGGGTTTTATTTGGGGGGTTGCAACTAAGGTAGCCTGCATGTTACGACACTAATACGAGCAAGTGTGATGAAAATTAAGTTGTTTTCGGCAGCCCAAAAGATATTTTCAAAAATTCAGCAAGCATCAATGTAAATCAAAATTGAACTGTTGCAAACGTAAAGCTGAGTCATTTACATTCCCACGAATAAGTAAGTAGATGAACCTCCATTGTAAAGCAAAAATTGACAAACGATCTAGGTATGTCGGCGTTTGACATACCTCCCTCGCATACCTCAAAAGCGCACACGAATCTATCTCAAACATTTGACATAGTGTTTGATTGGGTTCGATTTCCACTTTTGTTAGCGCGCAAAATAATATTTGTACAATGTTTGTACTTACATTCTACAAATATTAATAAACATGCGTTTGTTTGCGCACATGTGAGTGCCCCTTGTTACGTATTTGCGATTTAAATAAGCATAAGTATTTATCTATACTATTTGCAAACTCATATAATTTTTTATTATTATTATTTTAATTATAATTAGCCATTTTCTATGTCCCACTGCTGGGTAAAGGCAGTCAGCAGCTAAGTTTTGCCAGTCGTTTTTGTATGCCACGAAAATACAAACTGAAACAAGGATGCACAGTAAAAACACAGAAAAGAGACCAGCGCTGGGAATCGAACCCAGGTTCTCTGCATTCCGTGCTGGATTTTACGGGATTTGACTGTAAAAGTAACTAATTTGGAGTTGAAATAAAAAATACAGAAATACTCCAAAAAACCAATCTTATTTTCTGAATGCGTCCAAGTCGTGTCGCCACCTCTATCTTCGTCTGCCGCGCCACCGTTGACCATCTTGGGGCGCCCACAGGGTATTAACCTGTGACCATCTCTCCGGGTGCATGCAGCAGTCATGGCCAACCCTGTCCCTCTTCAGCTTGGCGGTTTCCCTTCCGACATCTGCTATGCAGGTTTTTGAGCGCAGTGTGGTGTTCCTGATCCGATCTACCCTTTTCCCTCCCAAAATGCTGCGCTTCATAGCCCTCTGGCAAACCTTCAACTTGGACTTCTGAATCTAGGTTCAGGATCATGTTTGGGCATAGTAGGTTAAGATGCGCCTATTGCGCTGAAAGAGACTATCTGGCCCAAGTAAAAATGTACTCGTCGATGTATTGTATGTTCGAGCTTTGAGGCCGTAGAAGAAAAAACGACTATGTCATCGGCGAAACGAAGATTTGTCAATCTTTTACCGCCGACAACACCTTTTGCCAGGGGTTGAGCACTCCGCAGTTTAGGTACGTTCGGCCGGCGCACCCAACCATTGGGTGCACGGCAGTGGGTTGCCGGCTTAGCTCGCATGCTGGACGCGTCGCACGTGATTTGTGTAGGTACCCACCAAATTATTTTTTTTGCAAACTATGACTTCGAAATTGTTTCCGGCTGTATAAATAAAAAGAAGATAAAAGAATCGGAATTATCATTTTTCAACCTTCCGAAAGATAGGTATTGAAAGGTAAGAAGCCATTTTCTTGCATTTAATTTATACCATCATAATAATATAGTTAAATACTCTGTAAGAGTAGTAGGTGCATAATGAGAACAAGATTGTTAGGTATTACATGGATTTTAGGGCATCTAAAGGAATATAGTTTTGCGACAGGTAGGTACTTATTTAGTAGATTTTCGTATGGTTTACAATCAAAGATCGATTGCTTATTGATTGAATACCGTTTAATTCACCTAAAAGTAAACACTTTAGACCCATTTTAAAACAAATTACAATTGCCTAAGTAACTAAGTTTGCTCAAATGTTTGTTTATAAGTAAGTAGGCACTTTGTCAAGCCAACTTAAAACAAACTAAACAAAAATATCAATAAAGATTGAACAAAGAGGTACCTACTACCAAATGGTTGCTGTTGCTGATAAAATATTGTTGTTTTGTAGCTTTAGCCATTAAAGTTTATTTACTTATTTATTAAAGGTAGCTTATTGAATTCATATTAGTACCCACTGTTATCATTATTCATCGGCGAGTGGGAACTCTGTGCTCTTGGCGCCAAACCGGTTTCGAGTCAACGGTGCCCAACGGAATATGAACGCTCGTGTAACATGATAAGTTTCAATTTCGCGTGCAAGTCGTAAGAGTAGGCAACGATTTATACCTAAACTTGACTTTTGTTCGAGAGGGTCCCTTCTGTACGGTAGTACTATTAGTTATTCTGTGCTTTTGCCTTCCAAGCTACCACCAGGCTTTTGAAGATATCTTCCAGTGAGCTGGGGAATAGCTTGGGTGATAGCGGGTCACCTTGTTGAACGCCTTTTTCATATTATTTGGTAATTTTGTACAGTCTGCAGTACAAGTGAGAGAGCTTGACAAGATCTAAACCGTGAGACATGAATATTATACAAGGAGCAAAATAACTCATTCTACCTCTTAGTAGGTAGAATTAGTAACTTTTATTTATTTTCATTACCAACCTTGACATATTTTTAACACTAGGTATCTAAACTGATCTTAAGGGAAGCTTGTACAGATCTTTTCAGGCTCGTCAACTTACTTCTCTTTGACTACCTACATATTTATGTTTTGCTCAAGAAACTTTTTGAAAATTGGCTGGTGTTTTGGACGTAAATTCTAACAAAACAGATTGTTTTAAACATCAGGAAAACAAAGAAATTTCTTTATCAGCCAGCGATGAGCAATTTCAGGAAATGGTAATTTGAGTAAGTTGTAATAAATCGTGTATCTCCATGATTCTACTTTATAAACTGCTTTGGGGTTATCATCTGTCAATGCTTTTATGTACGTTTCTAAAATGTCTACATCTGATAAAGAATCATATTTGTTATTCTGTGAAACGTTCTGCAGGTAATCCCGCAGAGTTGTTATTTTTTTTTCGTAAAAAGACTGCTGCTCTTCACTTAAACTTTCAAGCATCGTGTTGCACTGGGTGGCTTGTCTTGATAGTATGTTGCTGGAGCCAATGAACCCACCTGCAAAATCAAATGAATAGATTAGGAACATTTGTAGGATATTCTGGGGTAGGATATTATACTTCAAGTTTCATATTCGTTTTAATCATTGGATCTACTTCGATCCTACGTCTATAAATACTTAAAACAGAATCTCTTTAGACTCCCTAAACTTTCAAAAAATCCCTCCCCAAACTCCCAATTTCACAAAATCATCCATCTCTCCTCAAGTCTTAATAAAATAATGTGATGAAAGTAGGGTTCGCGTTTCGGTGGGTTCGGACCCATTTACCTACCATCCCCTTCTAATGGCTATTGCTCAAATCAAGATTGACTAAAATCACCGCGTTGTATGGGCTACCAATTTAACTAAGTGGTTTCTGGTAATTTGACAGTTGAATGAAGGGTGATTGCGTTACCACGCGATTATTACGATCACACAATATACTGTATGAAAATTGATGTTTGTGTTGTACAAACTATTCCCCTCATTCATAAATCTAGTAACTTATAATGTTCTCTAACTTTGTACTTCAACCTCCTCCCTACTGCTATTCAACTGTCTCTTGTTTTGAAAGATGCTTAGTAGCAAAGAAAGTAGCTAACTTTATGGACGAGGATAGAGGGAGATGGTGAATGCGATCACAAATGTCAGCGCGTTTGACAATACGGCCTCGGGTCCAAAGCTTCTAGAATACGTTATCTATCTACGTACCTAGAACTACACCACAGATCGTAACCAGACTCACCAGGCACAAAGGCCACTGCCGTCAGGCCGTGAGCTGCCAGTTCATAACGTAAGGCCTGTGTCCAAGCCAGTAGGCCAGCCTTACTGGCGCTGTAAGCTCCGAAGCCTGGCAAAGGCTGAAGGCCGCAGTGGCTTGCTATGTTTATAACACGGGGAGATGATGCACCCTGGAAAGAAATACATGAGATAGGAATGGGCGCAACTATGAAGGTCTATTCCCTAAAACACTATAAAGATATGCTAGCGGACGTCATCCAGAGTTGCCAAACTATTGCCAGGCAGGAAGCGATATGGAATCTATAGGGTTGGGATACGTGGACAGGATTACCGGGCTACAGTGAGCGGCTGGTCATAGGCATGCTTGATAAAATTTACGATATTTGCCAGTGACCACCAATTTAGATTTGCCTGCACCCATGCTAAAGTTGCAGTAAGAGTGTCGAGACCATTCTCATAAAATCTATGAGGATCATGTCCTTGACAGTGCCAGCCATTTTTATTCTAACTTACCTTAGCTGCACTCACGCTAATGAGTTGAGGTAAGAGTATCGAGACTACTCTTACGAGGTTCACATTCTCTGCCAGTGAGTATCATTTGTAGTCTAACTTACCTCAGCTGCATTCACGCTAAAATTGTGGTAAGAGTGTCGAGACTACTCTCATAAAACCTAAAATGATCATGTTCTTTGACAGTATCTGTCAATTGTACTTTAACTTACCTTTGCTGCACTCATGCTAATAATTTGTAGTAAGATCTGTATGTATGTATTCTAAGTAAATAAAAAAATCTTTCTCTTCCTTTCTAAGAGTAACGAGACTACTCTTGTAGAACCCATAGAACAGACAGTGTCTACCATTTGTAGTCTAACTGACCTCAGTTACACTTGTCCTAAGTTGCGGTAAGAGCGTCGAGACCACTCTCATTGGACCTAGGAGGTTCACGTTCACTGTATTTTCTATCATCGAGGGCGTCTGCCATTCATAGTCTCCTATCGTCATTACTCCAGCGTTGTTGACTACTGCATGTAAGCCTGAAAGTAACATGGTTTTAAATAATTACTATCTTGTAAATAAAACAAACTTATAAATAACTAACGAAATTAAAAGGTTGTCTAAATCTAGCCACTTTGTACGACCATTGAATCAAAAATAACGTGAAAATCAGTATTAAAATCATACCTAATGTAACATATAGTTTACAAATTTTTTCGACGAGCTAATTAACTTGATGATGTAATAATATGACTATCCGACTATTGATCAGTAGAAAAAATCATTACAAGAATAACTATTTAAAAACAATCCATGCATCTACGTAAGAAATAGTATTTAGATATAAATATTTTAGTAAAATTTCAAGTGGGTAGATTATTTTTTTCAGCGAAGTTCTAACTACATCTTATAAGTCACTTATACTCACTGTAACTAGGATTTTTTTTAAGTAGATCACTCACAAACTTTCCAAAATCAGTGACACTCTCTGCCTTTGTGACGTCCAAGGAGCAAGGATGGACTGTCAATTTAGCCAAAGCAGTCGCTGCTTTAGTGTCAATCCCATTCAACATCCCAGCTACCGTCACTAGACCCTCACGGGCTGATCTAGCCGCTAAAGCATAACCGAGTCCACTGTCACATCCAGTTATGGCCACCACTCTCTTCAGCGCCATACCAAGTTTTATTAAGCTTGTAGGTGTTTAAATTACCGCTTCCAAACAGATAATACTATAGTTGGATGTAAACAGTACTAAATAACGGATAACGGTTATGTTTGCTAGTTCTCCGAGTGCAGTCTAGATAAGACTGACGTCGGAGCTAAACTGGCGGCGAATAAGATCCTCGGTCAACTTGTTGCATATAAAATGTGAGCGTCATGCTAGCGATTCCGATTACGATATTTAAAAACGTCAAGTTATAAAAATTTATATCGACTCTTAAAAACTTACAGGTGAATTTCAAAAAATTGGACATCTCAACGTCGTTAGATAAAAGATTTTTATGAAAATAATTTTCGTGTCACAACGGATTTTTTTCCAATTGGCCTTTTTTTTTTTATTTGACTGGATGGCAAACGAGCAAGTGGGTCTCCTGATGGTAAGAAATCACCACCGCCCATAAACAATACCCCTGGTGTTGCAGATGCGTTGCCAACCTAGAGGCCTAAGATGAGATACCTCAGTTGCCAGTTATTTCACCGGCTGTCTTACTCTCCACGCCGAAACACAACAGTGCAAGCATTGCTGCTTCACGGCAGGATTAGCGAGCAAGATGGTGGTAGCAATCCGGGCGGACTTTGCACAAGGTGGACTTTGTATGGTTAACTATCAAATAATTAATTCTACCTTTTTGGTTTCCACCCTCAAATCAATCAAATTGCAAAAACATTAGGTTTCGGCTACCGGTTAAATAAGTCACCATATCTAATATGGCAAAGAACTAAATGCTTGACAGTTGTAGTAATAGTTAATGATAATGTAGGTAGTTATTGATGATGATTTTTGATACTAGTTAATTGTTTGTTATATTATAAGTAAAAATTTCGAAATTTCAAACGGCTGCGCTATCTTAACGCTTACACATAAAACGAGTTTAGAGTTTGGGATTTCGTTGCATATTAAAAGAGAATTTCATGTTTATATTTTGCTGTCCGTAACAATTTTGGTTTTTAGATGTCTTCTGTTTTGAAATTCATATGTAGATAACGGATAACTTTAGTTTTGGGATGGCAATAGATGAAATTGTCGAGTACGACAAAGAGATGCCAATAAAAGAGGCACGTTTCGGCACGAATACCCATGTGAGGGATTAGAGCTATTGAACGGAAACAACCTTGTATTTATGGTTGACTTGATTCACGAGCAGATCTTTTTGACTTGAAAGTGTTTCGTCAAATCCCTAGGCTGGGCCGCAAACAAACTCCGACCGGATCCTCTTGAAATCGTTCATTTAATTACTTGTGACTGTGTGTTACGGGTTTAGAATTTAATAAACATTAGGAACGAGCTTATGTTACTTAAAATTCGATTAAGAGTAATTCGTACCTGTATACGTACTTGTAGTTTAATTTCGACCGCGTAGCATACTTTTATGAATGACTGAAAAAATCGGCGTATCTCGTATCTCAAATTTTAAAACGATTCGACCACTAGAAGTGGGTGAAATTTCATTTTTAAAATTTGATTCGAACATTTAAATAGGTACATTGCAAGTTAATACAAAGTAAAGAATAATAAATAATAATAATAATAGTGTTTAAAGGTGCGACCAAACCGCTGCTTTTGCATGCTTTCCACACCGCTGCCACCCGCTGCTTATTAAAATACGCAAACGGTGCGTAATCGCAGTGAAGGGCCGTAAACGACAAGACTTGTTCGGTAAAGTCCTGACCTAATACTGCACGTCACTGCGATTCCGTATATTTTAAGCAGCGGTGTGGAGAGCATGCGATAAAAACGGTGCACATACGGTGGTTTGGTCGCACGGAATTGTACACTCGAACCAATTGAATCGTGACCCACTGTGGAACCTTTACGCAGAAAAAGTCATATTGACATCACATTGCTTGACAACGGAACTTATTACGACACTTACAGTGAAAACGTTCTATGGTGGGTCAGGAATCAAAATGGTTCGACTGTAGGTGGAGTCGTGTACCGCCAGATTTCTTAAAAAATATTAAATCATAATTTATTTTTCCTTGAAGGACTACAGTCCGTAAATAAGCAAGAAAGTCATAATGACATCACATTGCTTGACAACGGAACTTATTACGACACTTACAGTGAAAACGTTCTATGGTGGGTCAGGAATCAAAATGGTTCGACTGTAGGTGGAATCGTGTACCGCCAGATTTCTTAAAAAATATTAAATCATAATTTAATTTTCCTTAAAGGACTACAGTACGTAAATAAGCAAGAAAGTCATAAAATTATACTATTAATCATGAAAAAAAAAGTACATACCCGGTTCAATCAAAATGTGAAAATCCGTATATCAGTAGCAAATGGAATCCATGGAACCGAAATAATTGGCGAAAAAGATTTAAATATTTTACCCAAAAAGTTTTCCAATTAGGTGTACTCGTATACTGCTCAGTGAGTGAGCGAGTTATACTTTTTCTGAATGAAACTCATTAAAAAATAAATAAGGAATAAATCGAAAACCATCGAGCAGCAAGTCATTATTAGCAGCAGGCCAAAGGCTTTGTTTACATATCTGAATCTCTAAAATGAAGTGACTAAAAGCTTTACTTACAGGGTTTTATTTGTAATACAAAAGAAAGAAAGAAAATACAATACATGTGGTACAGACGCAGCAGTGTTGTACCTACGTGAGATCATGAAGATGCAAAAGTTTTAGGTACCATCAGCCAAATATGTGGTCTACCACCCTGAAGTTGATAATCGTTTGCATGTCATAAAACAATATTGCCAATGGAGTTGCCAATAGACGTGTCTGTCAACTTAAAAGTTCGACTTTAGCGACATATTCATTTGAAAGGAACTTGTTTAAAAATTGATAGACCACTTATTTGGCTGATGGTGATGGTACAGTATTACAATAGTAGTTACCTCCGAGTAAATGTCATGTTGTGAAAACTAGTTGAAAAGTTTATTCCAGTTTAAAACGACAACAGCCTGTGATTTTTTAAGAGTCAAATATGTCAAAACAAGTTTTCGATCGGACAACGACCGAACCATGTACCTATACCAAGCGGTGTATCGATTCCCGAACTGTATCCCATCCCAGCGGGTTACGTACTAATTGTGACGTGTGAAACGGATATATTTACCACCGCACCGTATCGTTCTTTATTTGTTGCATTGATTTTACATAAATTTCCCGCCGATGGGGAACCGGCGAGCATAGATTGTAAATATAGCTCGATTTGGGATCCCAGGGATCACTGATGAAAGCAGTGACAAATTTATGTGCTCTTTATTGGAACGTGTTTTTTTTACCAGTGACAAATGACTCTGTTTCTAGCTGGTGGATGCTAAGTAACACGCTATTTAGTCAATACCTATACAATGCAAATTAATCATTATCTACTTACTTTATTATTATAAATGTGAAAGTTTTTGGGTACGCGCGCTTATGTGTGTGTGTGTGTGTGTGTGTGTGTGTGTGTGTGTGTGTGTGTGTGTGTGTGCATTTGCAAAACAATAGAAATTTATGCTCGGTCGACGGAAGTAGGCGGGTCAGTGATACAGTACCTAGCTTTTGCTCGATTTCTATCGCACTTCGACTGTGTCGAAGAAGCCTACATCGTCCAAGTAACAATCACCTCAAGATTTACCTCACATTTATACATGCACACTCGTCCTCACTTGAAGCGGTATATACCCGTGTTGACGCACGGCTCTTAAACGCAGGCCCGCCATTAAACACGCCGGGAATATAATACGGCAGAAGAACACTCAAATGAGCAAACACTATTATCAGGGCGAGGGCGAGATTTCCCTGGAGGGCTCTTTTCCTTAAAATCCGAATGACCGGTGGACTGAGCGAAACGGTATTGGTGACATGTATCTTTTTAACTCGTTGGAAAGAACTTTGAACCGAACCACAGTATAAGTAATAGTAAAACTAACCGAACACTGTTCCACTTGCTGAGCGGCCCATCTGGCAGCTCGCCCTCTCTCCGGTAAGCTGTAAAAGCCGTCTGAGGCTAACAGCAACAGTCCGTTCGAAAAAAAAAAAAAAAAACCGAACACTGTTGCGTGTGCGTTTTCTGGGTTATTATTCGAGCGTTTATTTCGTATGGTTTTTGTGGGCACATTCACATGGTAGACGATTCTGTTACAATTTCCAGGTGATCGACTTAGTAGAAGTCAGGACATCCAAAATAATCGAAAATGTCACCAAAATCTACACCCCATTCATAAAACAATGTGACCATGAAAATGAGGCGGTTTTAGTAATGACCCTTTTATGGAACCTTTACTTTTCAGGGTTCCGGAGCCAAAATGGCAAAAACGGAACCCTTATAGTTTCGCCATGTCTGTTTGTCTGTCCGTCCGTCCGCGGCTTTGCTCGGGTACTATCAATGCTAGAAGCTATAATTTTGCACGGATATATGTTAAATATGCCGACAAAATGGTACAATAAAAACGACTTTTCGATTCATTGATTTTTACCCGACTGCCCGAAGGAGGGTTATGTTTTTTCGAGCGTATTTATTTACCCGACTGCCCGAAGGAGGGTTATGTTTTTCGAGCGTATGTATGTATGTATGTATGTGGGTATGTATGTCCATTTCTTTGGTCCTCGCTGCAGCCTAAACGGCTAGACGGATTTTAACATATGAGGTATCATTGGATTTGTTATAACTGTCGGAGTGACATAGGCTATATAATATTACAATATGGCGTCTGCAAAAAAAAATATGGCGGAGGAATGAAAAATAATATTTTGTATTGTAACAATATGGGTATCAAATGAAAGCTAATAATTAGCCCATTCTAAATATATAATATGGGTTATAATAATTTTAATCTACCGTTTTCACATAAATATCAAAAAAGTGTAAAATAAAACATTAAATTAAAAAAATCAAAAACCTGACTGCCAAAACTAAAAGGAAGAAAATAAGCCTAGTGGTCTAGAACTCTGTTAAGTAGCTAATTTAATGTTCAACAGTCGGGACCCATTTAAATCGTGACGCTCAAAAACTCTTAGTAATGGGTCCCGACTGTTGAACTTTAAATTAGCTAGGTACTTAACAGAGTTCTAGACCACTAGGCTTATTTTCTTCCTTTTAGTTTTGGCAGTCGGGCTTTTTTTAAAATTTGCGAAATATTCCACTTTAAAGTGCAAATTTTCATTAAAATCGAGCGTCTAAAATCTAAACCGGTGGGTGAAAAAATTTGAAAAAATTCAGGATGGTAGTAAGTATATCAAACTTTCAAGGAAAAACCTATAACGGCTAAGTTTGCTTGAGAAATATTAGTAGTTTTACTCTTAACACAGAGTACATCTCTTAAATAGCAGCCTAAGGTATAAAATCTACCTAAACTTGGAAGATTCCGTATAAAATACGAAATCCTTGGAAACATATTATTTAATTTTTTCGTAATGGTTACGGAACCCTATTTTGGGCGTGTCCGACACGCTCTTGGCCAGTTTTTTTTATAGCCTAAGTTCAGCCAGGGCTCGTTCTAGCTAGGTATGTAGGTATGTAACCGCTCCGGGCGAAGATAATTTTCACCGCCCTTTACACACACTAACGGTGGTGGATGGCTAATAGCTAGGATGGAAGATAGGAATAAGTCAATTTTGCTGCCCCTTATTTTTTGCCACTCTGGGAAAAAGCCCGGCTAGCCGTCCCCCCTCCCCCCCTTAAATCGGGCCCTGATTTTAGCAGCATAGCTCTTGTTATATAACGTTAAGGTATTAATAAGTTAATAAGTAAGTAGTCTAAAACAAGAAGTGATGCTTCGCGTAGGTATAGTTTCATGCAAAACTTTATTGCTGGTATTTGTGGCACTTACAGAAATTTTTGGGCTCAGGTCGTTCAACACAAAGAAAAGTGTAAGATAAACTCGTCGGAGTCTCGCTGGCGACTCCAGAACAGGTTCTTACTTCGTCCACAGACTGATCCACGCAATGGAGACACTATTCTTCAGGCTGCTTCGCCTTTTTAACCCCCGATGTAAAAAGAGGGGTGTTGTAAGTTTGACGCCAATGTCCATTATGTCTGTGGCATTATACCTATCTAGATCTCAAACGGATGGACCGATTGCGATTTAGTTTTTTATCGTGAGCGAGTTTTCTTGTGGTGTTTCTTAGCTAGGTAGGTATATGAGTATGGTTCAGCCGTTTTTGAGAGATTGAACTTTAAAATGACACTGTCGGGGATGTTTCAACTTTTCTAAGTTGGTTGAGTTATAGTCGTAAGTTTATTTTTTCTGTTATTTGTATACCTAATCATAATCAATAAAGTATTCGTCATTCACACTCTAGTACTGCAGGTAGGTAAGTCCATGCTCGGGCCAATTGCTGCTTCCGCAATCTGTCATCATCCGTCAAGCCTTCTCCCGGCTTCGTAAGTAGTAACAAACCTATGTTGCCACAGAAAAAAGATCGTTAATTTCGTGAAAATAATATTTTTCGTAATACATTTGGTACCTAGCCTTTACTCACAGCTTCGCTTGCTAAAACCAATTAGATTACGCAGTCGAATCGAAATTTTGGAGTATGGAACCAGCTTCTTGGGACAGTGTTCATATATAAAAATAAAAAAATGTGCACTAAATTAAATAAAGATATTTTGACTTTGACTTTGATCTTGGAACTGTAGATCGCGTTCGACATAATAAAAATCCACTTTATTCCATGTTTTCGTACCTTCACCTATCAATTTTTTCGCGTCGCAGCATAAATCACCAGTGCAGTTGGCGGCATTGCGCTGCAATTTACGCGCAACAACAGGCTTGCCAACAGCACGGCAAAATCGCTACAAAATATTTATTACAAACTCAAATATTCAGGAACATTTTTCTGTTCGTAAAAGCTTATTCTCGTTGATTGAGAGCACTTTCCGTCGGTGTTTAGCGTTGTACCTATATGTCGCAGGAAAATAGCCAAAACAGAGATTTCCATAACAAATCTCTTATGAATATGACTAAATTTGCCCGGAAAAAAATCAGTATTTACCAATCCCTGAATCTGTTTAGCAAAATTACAAAATCAGCAAAAAAAACAACTGCTTTTGCATTTCGCCGCATTTGTTTAGTGATTTAATAAACTCCCTGAAACATGCCAGTGAATTGACGAAACGCACACCAACACATAGTACGAGTATATATAGAGATTTTCGCTAAGGTATAAGCAATAGGCGGCCTTATCGCTTCAGAGCGATCTCTACATTTTATCTAGGTACATAATTAGGTATGTAATTTCACTGAACCAGTTCAGAGATTTGATCAAATCACCTATGCCATGTTACAGTGGAGACTTCATTTTTATCACATATTTTTGCTTACTTTTATTGATTTTTAATTTTGCTTCATTACTTATATCTCTTTGCGATTTTTAAAATGACTGTTTTTCTAGACAAATAATAAAATCAATCCACAATTTTTTACATCCTGCTTGATTTGGTTATACCTATACCTTAGAGATTTGTTCAAATCTCTGTTTTGGCCATTTTCCTGCGACATTATATAACCAACGTATTAGGTAAGGTTCTCATCGGTTGAATGCTTGCCGCTTAATTAAGTGACTGTAAGTGGCAGAGTGGCTGGAGTTTAAAAACGAGAGATCATTCACGCGGAAGCACTTTTATGTGCTCTTTAAAAAAAAAAGGCGACGCAAAAGGTCACATTAAAAACCAGAAATGTAAGGGGAATATTTAATTCACATAATTCATATTAGTACAGTGCTCCGCTTTAAAATAAATCTCTCTGTTTTTCTTCTTTAGGCATTAGGTAATAATAACACAAAAACCGTTCTATCTAGTTTATTATACTTATTACAATACAATACAATGAATCTTTGTTGTACATCGTAATAGTAAGCGACACAGAAAACTGGTATACAGAGAAAAAAATATACTATTATTACAATAAGTCTTGAGTTTTTCGAAAATGTGCGAAATTACATTTGAAATTTACCACGAGCTTTACGGTGAAGGAAAACATCGTGAGGAAACCTGCACAAACCTGCGAAGCATTTCAATGGTGTGTGTGAAGTTCCCAATCCGCACTGGGCCCGCGTGGGAACTACAGCCCTAGCCCTCTCAATCTAAGAAGGACGTACCTATATAGGCTGGGATGGTGATGATGATGGTGATATTACTAGCAATAAAATAATTACTGACAGACAGTACAGTAATAATATAAAACTTTTCATTGCCATTTTTTTTAAGAATCCTCATGACTGCTTAATAATTGTATTGACGTAAGTACTTTCATAATAATAATTATACAGAATATGACAAATCCAGGAGTTGTTATAAATGCCGTACCTATTCCAACACGGAACTCTAATAAAAACACTTTAAGTACCTACTCCACCTTTAACTAAAGTGTAAAAATCCTTGCTGTTGCCTCTGAACTACCGAATATACACAAAAAAAACATAAAGATCGGTCAAGCCGTTTCGTATGAGTTTGGTCACAAACACAGTGAATTTAGAATTTTATATACCTATTATATTTACTGTACCTATCTAACCATAATTAATATAGCTTATGTAATAATTAACTTTTTGAAGACTTGGTACTAACAAACAAACATAAATGGATGTGAAACGGTTTAAAAAAAAACCTGACACTCCCTCACGATAAGCATGCAGGCACGCAGGCATGCACGCAAACACGCATGTACGCAAGCAAGGAAGCGCTCGCGTATACTCACGCGCACGTACGCACGCACAAAACACATAGACACATCACACATACTCACAAATACGCTCCGTGAATTCCTTGTTGTTCGCGTTCGACCGAGGTCGGTCTAGGGCCCAGTTTGAAAATCAGCGCTGGACCTCGAGGTCCAGCACATGCTGAGACCGGGACCCATTGTCACACAGCATAATTTAAGTAGGTACAGTTTTTTTTAATTTACTAATTTTATCATTTTTTATTATTTTCTGTTTTACTTACTATTTTGGTGGCAATAAAGATTTTTTGAATTTGAATTTTGAATTTTTTATTTTATTCTCATTTAGTTTCTAATGTTACTTCTTATCCAATCCAAATAATTATAAACGTTAGTATAAAGTGAAGGCACGGCCGATCCGCAGGGTGAATCAGCCCTCTTTCCACTGACAATTCCTGCGACAAAGTACTTCCCCCTATGCAGACTCATCAAAGGCCCGCCAGAGTCACCTTTACACGTGTCCTCTCCGGTATGCCCTGCTGCGCAAAGATGTCGTCTTGTCAAGTAAGGATAGTGTATCTTGCATTCTCTTTGCGGCACTAGATGCACGACAGTGGATTGTTTCACGTCGGATTGGAAACGACCATTGCGGCCCCAACCAGCCACGGAGAAAGGCAAATTTGAGAACTCTGGGCTGTCTATGTTGATTAGGGGTAGGCAAATTGGGCGAATGAAATCTGAAATTAAATAAAATTATATTTAACAACTCGCAACTAGCGAGCCGTCTCAGCTTTGCACGGGTGCAACTATGATAAAAACCGGCCAAGAGCGTGTCGGACACGCCCGAAATAGGGTTCCGTAGCCATTACGAAAAAAATAAGTAATATTTTTCAGGATTTCGTATTTTATACGGAATCTTCCATAGTTTAGGTATATTTTATACCTTAGGCTGCTATTTACTCTCAAACTACTAATAATTCTAAAGCAAACTTAACCGTTATAGTTTTCCTTGAAAGTTTGATATACTTACTAACATCCTGATTTTTTTAATTTTTTTCCATCCACCGGTTTAGATTGTAGAGGGGGGACGGGGACGATCGATTTTAATGAAAATTTGCACTTAAAAGTGGAATATTTATGTCTTGGCCGGTTTTTAGTCATAGAATGACTAGACTCTGGCCAGCGAAAGCTACTACGAAACTCGAAACTCGTATCGTACCGTCCCTCTGACACTTATATATTTAATACGAGAGCGAGAGGGACGGTACAATACGAACTTCGAGTTTCAAGTTTCGTAGTAGCCCTGCTGTCCACGAGAAACCGCGGCAAATAAAAAAAATGAGGCTGACTACCATTGCTGACTGATTAAACAATGTTGATACTTTAATTGTTGATTAGATAATTATTTAAATTTTCCAGATATTAAATTATACTCTTCGAGCTGCATCAAAATTCATGTAGTAATGTGTGAAAGTTGATGATGCACTTTAGGAGTCTCTAGGTAAATTTAATGACCATTTACGTACAGTCCATGCGCATCAATTTCTGGACCATTTTGACCAGATTTTAATTCTAACATTATTCTTATAACATTTTCATTTTGAGGATGGTAGGGAGGTTGAATTAAACAAAAAATAATTTATTTATTTCTTATAGCAGAAGTATCAAAACTATCTAAGCCGGGCTAGAATGACAACATGTCAATTTTGACAGTCTCAAAAATGATACCTGATTAAAGTTTCGTAAAAAATGCGTGGACAGCTTTCGCTGGCCAGAGTCTAAACAATTTTTACCTATGTCATAACCTACTCAAAAATATGTTTACTAAAACAATATTAAGTAAAAGTATTGTATTGTTAGGGAGTTTTCCTACGCCCTATGTTGCGTAAATTCATAGTTACACGTGGGTATCGTAACGTGGTTTCCGAACTGTAACTCAGTTACAGTCACCAGCACCAATATCTGACACAACAAGCGTGCATAAATATCTGATACGACCCTATTTCTAGGGCCGGAAGGACGTGTCAGATATTTTTGCACGCTCCGCTGTGGCAGATATTAATGCTGGTGACTGTACATACACACTTAAACTAAACAAATAATACCTGTGTACGGAGCGGAACCACGAAGTCGTATTAATGCTATGTCGTTCTGTAACCGTGAGTCGTCATACTGCGGGTGCAACACTACATCTTCTGCGTGCATCGCTATGTTTTCTACGCATTGCTGCCCTTCACCGCGACTGTCCACGCAGTCCCTTGGAAATGTGCGTTTGTCGTATTCTGCCAGAATTACCTCGACACTAAAAAAAGATAATGTTAAAAATACCCATCAGAATAACTGTAAATAATGATTAATTTATTGCGTGCAGTGTAAGATGAAATAAACTATATAAATCTCGTCCCTGGGTTGAAAACTTTTTGCCGCGTATGTACCTATCTATATAAGAAATTAGTAACAAACCGCCTTAGGGAGATGTAGATAAGTATGCCGTTCCCCTGTTAACAACATAAGAGTAAAAGTCTCTGTAGCCGCATAAAGGTCGTGAGTGACCAAGACTAAGCATTAAAAGTAGCAATGAAAGTTAAAATATACTGGCTGGCAACATTGTATTTTACGCGAAACACTTCAGTTTTACGGCGTTTAGGTGGAATTAGCTATAAATTTTGCGCTTCATAGAACTTCAACTTACTCACTGAGGCGGGCGTTCGCGTCGTATAGACAATGTGCAGCGGTGAGAACATATCGTGAACTGATTAAGGATCCCCCACAGCTAAACTCGGCTTGGCTCCTGCCGCTAGTAAATTTTGAGTTTAGCAACACCGTCCATGGGAATTGGTCGAGCTCCGTCGTCTGACCGCCTGTCGGGACGAAATTAATGACATAAAACTTGGCATATTCAGTGAAATTGATTAATATTCAGATTCCTAACTTAAGATATCATGGTTTGAATGCCTATATATGTAGGATAAGCACTGATAAAACACAAGCAGCTATTCAAATAAAAAATAGGCTTTAAAACTAGCATTTAGAAAGTATATTCCCAATATTCGCATCTGTTTGATGAAAATAAACTTTTTTAACCCTTTGACGCGAAAAAGGGGTGTTATTAGTTTGACGCCAATGCCTGTCTGTGGCGTTGTAGCTCTGAAAGGTATGGACAGATTTTCGTTGCGGTGTTTCTTAGCTATGTTTTGATCGAAATTAGCTATGTTTAGCCATTTTAGAGATATTGAGCTTTGAAATGACAAAGGTCAGGGGCTTTTCAATTTTTCTAGGTTGGTTAGGTTAGGTTATACTCACAAACAAAAGGGTGCAAAATATAAAAATCTAAATAGGTTTATACTGAAGTCATGGGGATCCTTTAATTTGACTGTTTAATGATTCAATAAAACTGCTGCTACTTATTCGTCAAGACTAAACATAAACAAGTGAAATAAAACTGGTTATTTTCACCAATAAACCAACAAGCGCATCAAAACGAAGCAATAATTAAAACCGCAGCATCTCATTTTAATTAAAACGACTATTCTTCACTAATAGCACTACTTCCACGTACGTTTTTGTTGTGCTACAAAAGAATGCTACTCAGTCTACTTACCTATAATCCTGTCGGCATCTGACACGTCCTGGCCACAGCATCCCTTGTTGGGCTCTGGCGGGAAGCTTGTTAAGCCCGTGCATTGGCCTAAGTTAGTTGTTCGTGCATTACTATTCCTATTGAAACCGTTAGAAGGACTTTGAACGTCAGGATTCTTCATAAAATAAGGATTCTGAAATGGATTTCCACCGTTCGGATTTTGAAACGGTCCATTGTAGAATCCTTGTGAATTCAATGGTCTACGCTGCCATGATGGAGCGCGTTGGCTATCGTAGTTACCGTCATTATATTTGTTATTGTAAGTTTGTTTTGATTCATCATTACTTAAATAGTCAGATTTATCTTCTTGGTTATTCAGCCATACGTTTTCAGTTTGTCTATTGTAGGTTAAATCTGTATTTGGATTTTGCAATGTTTCAGAATTGCCGACAGATCTTTTACTATTGACACTGCTATTTCTAGCCATATGAGTTTGGATTGTTCCCCGATTTTGTGAATTTATGCGCGGACAACAAATCTGTAAAACAAAACGTTCAAGTGTCAAGTTGTCATTTGTACAATCAATTCTTCACCGCAAAATGCGAACGCAAGTTCAAATCGCGTTTCAATTATTTGATATGTAATTAAGGGAAATTTAGAATTGAATTCCCAACGAAATACGTTCGAAGGGAAACAGAGTTCGGTAATTATGTGGCTGGGAAAGCAATTTATCATGCTGCACCGGCCGAACTACATGACGCAACTTTGATGATTAATCGCCACATTGGCTAAAATTGCAATTTTATTAACAAAGGATTCGATTAAAATGTTTAAAAGTCGTTAATACCAGCGATCACTCCTTTTTGTTGGAATTCTGCTGCTGTATTATGCTTGATTGGGCAAAAACGTGTAGATTTAATAAAAAAAAATGTTAACAGTCAGTTAAGAATTGCGTTGGTAGTCATAATACAATATGAAAAAATGTTATGATGAAATAAATTATGAAGAGTGATGATTATAAATACAAATTGGTAGTAGAACAAAAAATAACTGCTGTCTGTCTATTTAAAAAAAATATACCTCGTTGAGTTTCTTGCCGGATTCTTCTCAACAGAGGTTTTTCCGAACCGGTGGTAGATTTTTTTTGACATTCATAAGTGCTTGTTAAATATAGCCTAAATTGAATAAAGATATTTTGACTTTAACTTTGAATAGGACTAAGAATTTTAAGCGCTTTAATATGGATTCGTCGATAATCATTATATTTGTACTATAATAAGGCGCCGAATTCAAAATTCCAAATGAACACAAAGATAACATGATCGATGATAGCAAAGTAAAATTTACTTACGTATTTTTTTCTCCTATAAGGTTGAAATGCGAAGTCGTTCCCATCATCAAGCTTAGGCAGACTGCAAGCGAAATCAGTAGTCCATCGCTTTTGCTCAGCATTGGTCAGGTTATTGAACACCAGGCACTCAGATAACGGTACGCAGTTAATGCATACGTCTGTGTAAAGTAAAAATAAAATAACGCTTCAGTATACAAGGTGTTAATTAAATTGGTAACTGAAAACCAGAAAGTAGTTTGCTCAGAATCGAGAGTAGAATTGATTAGGTACAATATGTTTTAAATAAGGTTGTGTTTATGTTTTTAAATCCCTTTTTTATTGTACCCATTCTAAAAGTTACGACTGCAACAGGCGCCAATTAAATATTTTAGTGAGGTTACATACGATTTCGTAATTTGATACTGGCCGTTTGGCTGTCACTACGTGATTTTCTTCTAAAAAGCTGTATTTGTCAGTAAATACAAATCATAAGTGTAGAGTTAGAAATTAAGTAGAATTACTGACTTAGTAAAACACACGAATATCTTTTAAAATAATGAAGGTATTCAAAAATAAATGCAGTTACGTAAATAACTCAAAATGGGGTGTCTGAGGTTTTCAGTTATTTAATTAACACCTTGTCTATGGTAAGGAACCAAATGAGATTGTAATGTTATCATATAATGATAATACCTAATTCGTGACTGTTAATCATGTTAGTTAGTAATATTTTTTTCTTTCAGGATCTAGGATCTAGTTAGCATCGCGCCCTTAGTGTGGTTTGTAGGTATTATTTGAGAACATTACTTTTTAAGTGTATTTTTCTAATACGTTTTTACTTTACTTGTATTTCCGATTCAACTAAAATTTTTATTGTTTTATAAATGTATCTTTACTGATATGATATCAAAAATCTGTCCAAAAACACCTCACTATAAGAGAAAGCCTGTGTCTGTCGTTTATTTCTTCAGTTGTCATCAACTAAGTTTAAAGGTTCGGTTAAGAATGCTTTTGATAGAACTAAGTGTGTATTCGATCCCATGATCACGTTTAGACGATTAACGCGCTCGTCTTAACAGAATTATCCAGCTCTGGGCAGGATCTGGTAAAAAGGTTTCATCAAAACTAGAGTAATGGGTCACGTGCACCCGGATTATGAGGACTGACCCATCAGCGGGATTTGTCCTAGTTAGACATACCTTAATCCAATTAAATGGTACGTTTTGTTTGTAAAAAGGTAAAAATAGCTTGACAAAGCTGCCTGCGATACGGCTAGTCGCTTAGTTACTTAAGGCTTATCTTGTTAGTTCAGCGATTAAATTATTATTGTAGTGTATCTACTGTGTTAAATACTTTGTAGATTTATTTGGAAAAAGATACCTACCTCGTTGCAAATAAAGTAAAATAAAGAAATTTTACATTCTATGAAATAGGTGAATACTCAGATAAATTTCCTATTGCTAGCCATAATATAAGTAACAGTATGAATGCGCAACATACCTAGCGTCCTCACAGTATCAACCAAAATCCAACTTATTAAACACACAAAAACATTTGATAGCACCATTTTCACAGCAAATATAAACGGTGATTGACTAAGACTGTCAGCAGTCACACTGTGTACCCTAATGATACAATTTATCGTATACCTTTTTAATTATAACTACCTGTGGGTATTTGTCACTTAATTGCCTGACGTAGACTAGTTAAATTAGCTAGTTGATTACACCGATTATTGGATGCTTTCGATGTCTCATAATAAGCTTGTTCTTAGTAAAAAAATTAAAGATCTTGTACTCTTCAGATTCATTAAATACCTACATATGTAGGTACAGAAATAGTGAATAATGTTTTTTCCATTGTATTTTGTTGGATATGTAAGGTCGTATTTATTTTGCTTTGTCAATTAACTTCACTAAAATTCAGTAAGCTAGTTGAGAAAGCAGGATAAATACGAAATTTTCCGATGAAATACGATGTTCAAAACTTAACTCACCACATCTGTAACCAATTAAAAATAGTTATGAGTTCTTGCGATTTTCTTCCGTAAGACGTTTTATTTTAAAGAAATATCTAGGGAGTAATGTAAACGAGCAAGTAAACAAGCGAAACGTACTATACAGAATTTATGTCAAGTTCCAGTTATGAATAGTTAGCAACGATTAAAATAATCGATCATTTCAATAGAATACGAGCTATTAGCTGTGCTATTAGTCGTCTCGTCTTTGCGTGGGACAAATAAGCTAAGTAGGTAAGGTACCTATTGCTAAGTAACATGGGTTTTTCCATGCGGCTTTTAATAAACCAAAGCATTTTCCTTATTTCTTACGAACTGACCTCATTACAATAAAGTTTTTTATAATAAAATAAAAACAATTTTTAAAATAAAGAAATTTTATTTTTCCTTTTTGACAATAAAGTATAAGTATAAACAAACAAAGTACACATATAAGAAACAGCGGAAAATATAAGCCAATAACAGCCGTTATTAATGGTATCTGCGTTCGATGTAACTACTACATAATAATTCATTGATATAGGCGTTATTTTGTGGAGACCCATATCGATGAAACAATGATAAAGGATACAAAAGTTTTATAGTCAGTCGAAAGGTATGTACTGCTGCTAAACATAGATCTTTTCCGAAAAACTCCACACACCATTCGGTCCTGCGCCGCCACCTTATTATTTAAAGCACTCGGAGTCACAATTGTTTTCATTATTCCATTCAGTCACACGGTATACGATGTGGATTTTCAACATCAAGCGAGCGCCCCTGACTGCATAATACAATAAGGCGTCTGGTTATCAGTCCACCTTATGGGATTGCTCACGCTCGTCTTAAATTCCGGCACGTGGCCGCCATTCAAGAACACATTGGTTCCAAAGGCCATCACTTATTCGAACATCTAACTACAGTTTGTCACAAGTTAATTACTTCACGTAATTGCTGTTAGTGACGTGTATGTAATTCTCAAAGTGAATCGGCAATCGGTTGCGAATCGACGTTCGCCGGTAAGTGAAATGAAATCAGGAGAGGTAACAGCCATGGGGTAGAGTTTAATTAGTAGGGATGTTTCTCGTTTGTTGCAAGAGGTTAATGATGGCGGACCGAGGTGTTTATTGGAAGCTTATTTTATTTGGCAGACTTTAATTATTGTTTTCTGTACAATTGCGGTTTATGAAAGCTCAATTGCAAGTGAACGTTATACGATAAGTTTCGTACTTATCCAGCTCTGGTAGCATAATGGTTTGAGCACAGAAGTAATGAACTAAAAGAATTTCTTTGCTCACCGCGACCTTATGATAGCTATACGTTTATGCAAGATGCGTGTTCATGCAGTTCCTCCACCTCTACACTGTAAGAACACACACAAATCACACAAACACATCTATCGAGCTTTAAGAGAAGCGAGAATAAAAATCCCTAAATAACTTCTTTTTTCGTTACGTTTTTTTTAATGTCTGTGTTTTTTTAAATGTAATTTTTAAATTTTACAGCGCATCAATCAATCAATCAATATATTTATTTGAATAAACAAGGGTCTAAATATAGGTTTTACATTTCAGTCAGCAGTTCATTTCCTTATTTTACCATGACACATGGCGTACAAATATTTCATTTGGATTACTAATGTATGGGCAAAAAACTATTCCCAAAGTATCATATCCCAAAATATTTTACTCAAATTATCAATAATTGGCAAAAAATCATTTGCTAAAACAACTTATCGCAATTTTACAGTTAGTAAATATTTTTCTGGCCAATTATTGTTTCAAAAATAATTGCTTAGTCATGTTTCATATAACCAAGTATTATTTAGTCAAATGTACTGTTTGGCATAAAGCATTCTATTATGATTGGTTATTTGGAGTCTTTTTGTATTTTTTTTTTATTTCAACTCCAAATTTGTTACTTTTACGGGTATCCCGTGAAACCATATCGAAAATACAAACTGAGACATGGATATGGAGCGCTGGTCTCTTTTTCTGGTTTTCTGTGCATCCATGTCTCAGTTGTATTTTCGATATAAAGCATTCTTACCAAAATATTACATGGCAAAATAACCTACGTTTCTGGTAGCAGTTCGTTTCTGTGGGGGACGCAGTTCTAACCTAACCTAACTTACTTTTCTGATAGCAGTTCGTTTCTGTGGGGGACACAGTTCTAACATAACCTAACCTACTTTTCTGGTAGCAGTTAGTTTCTGTGGTTGGTTCGTGTGCGAAGTGTCATTTTGAACAATATTTTTTTTGGAATATAATATTAGCCAAAAGAAAACGTTTTCTTAATAAACGTTTGTCATAATAAAACTTGACAATGTAAAATTATGCT
This sequence comes from Choristoneura fumiferana, assembly GCF_025370935.1. Lineage (NCBI taxonomy): Eukaryota > Metazoa > Arthropoda > Insecta > Lepidoptera > Tortricidae > Choristoneura > Choristoneura fumiferana. The sequence continues at coordinate 12,456,572 of NC_133477.1, forward strand.
AAATGATAATTTAACCAAATTAATAAAATACGAAATGCTAAAGATTCGTTTGGGAAATGAAACTACTGCGATAAGTTTTTTGGGAAGTGAAATTTGGCGAAAAATATTTTGCCGAAACGGCAGTAGGTACACCATTTCATTTAGGTATTTATTACAAGCAATATAAAAAACAATTGCATTGATTTTACTGTAATGCTGTATTTTTCATTGAAAAATAAATAAATAAAAAGTAATCACCACCACCACACTACACTGACGCGTTTCGAACTCTACCAGAGCTCGTCTTCAGAGCAACACAACCGTACACCATGCTACCAAATGTTAGACTAACAAACCACAACACACGTTTTAATTTGTCACTGTAACTGCCGAAGTACCCGCCTATATTTTTTTATATATTATAAGGTCGTGGGTGAGCAAAGAAATTATTTTAGTTCATTGATGGACCTCCGCAAAGTAACGATTGATTCAATAAATCACAGAACTAATGACAAGATGAATAGAAATGTCTCGTGAACTAACTCATTTCGAGAAGAAGCCTGTGAGGCCTGCAGTGCCACGCGTTTATTGGCCAGAGGAAGGCCAGAGATGATGTCGTGTGATATATTTAGTATAGTAAAATTTATTTCAATTCTTCCGAAGTAAAGTCAAGCAACAAGAAATGTCGGGGGCTTACGCTCTGTCCCGTTGCTATTGTTCGGAGCCCTACCGGCCAATTTAATGTGCTTTGAACACTGGCATAGTTCCAGACGTTGCATGGAGCAAACACTAATTAAATATACTATCGATTAGTTTTATAAGAACGGAAGTTTAAATTCAGTTATATAGAACACTAGTTTGTATTTAAAGAGAAGAAAAAAATAAAAATTCAGCCGATGAGCAAACGAGAAAATAACTTATCTAGGTAAGTAAAGTATAGATAGCCTTAAATGTTATTTACCTAAGCGAGCCGCCAGCTTCGCATGGATTTAACTTTGAAAAGAGTCCTCTAAGCAAAGGCGGCAACTTCACATCTTTTACTTTATTTACCCTAAAACTACACTCGTGCCGAGAGGGGGTGCGCCGCTAGTTAGGTATGTTCCCGTGTCCGGTTCTATAATAGGACGGACTCATCTCTTCCCGTGGGCATTGTAAAAGGTGACCCAGGGACTCGATGTGAGATTGGGCAGCAGCGTTAATCTATTGTCAACTACGAACTCCAGACTCCAAGTACCTGTGGCAAGGACGGAGAAACCACCACGATTGTCTCTTTCCAGGATCAATTGAAGGTTCACTACTGATACGACGACCACGACCACTCTGCTAAGAGTGTAGCTACTTAGAAGATTTGTTACCTTCCTCTTGTATTAAGTACTCTATCTATTGATGGAAACAGCATAATATCTAAGCATTAATATCTGGGGAGCTACCACGTAATTCGAAAATCGAAGTTCGTATCATACTGTCCCTCTCACTCTCGTGTTAAATAATATAGGCGCCAGCGGGATGGCAACAGACGAAGTTCGAATTTTTGCACTTGTAGTATAGGGCCTAGCGTACCTAGTTTAGAGATCCAAGCGTACATACACATACTTAAAGGGGGAGAGACAGCAGGATGGGACTTTGTCTCTATGTAAAGAAGACACACATATTACACAGGTATACAAGCCCTGGTTCCTGGTATTAACCCCTTTCATACCGTTAGTTTTGATACCGGTTTGAGGCTTTGTACGTCTTACACGTTTATATCTGTAAAGAAGTGCGGTTGCGCTAGCCAATAACCATAACTGCTTTTATGTTTCCTCGGTCGGTGAAAGAAACGTTGCAGCATTCAGTTAAATTTACGAGCGGCCGTCTAGTTGAACAGTAGATCTGAATTCAAATATTGAAACGGGTCATAAAAATGAAATCGGAAATCCCTAAAGTTATCATATTTGGTTCAATGATACAACCGACTGTAAATTTATCTTGGTACAAAATACATGGGCGGTTTAAAAAAAAACTTTTTATTGTTTTGTACTGGAAAACCAATTTCCTTTAAATTTACGGAACTGATTAAGTTCAGGTAAACGGCATAGCCGTGGTGGCCTAGTGGTTTGACCTATGGCCTCTCAAGCAGAGGGTCGTGGGTTCGAACCCCGGCTCGCACCTCTGAGTTTTTCGAAATTCATGTGCGGAATTACATTTGAAATTTACCACGAGCTTTGCGGTGAAGGAAAACATCGTGAGGAAACCTGCACAAACCTGCGAAGCGATTCAATGGTGCGTGCGAAGTTCCCAATCCGCCCTGGGCCCGTGTGGGAACTATGGCCCAAGTCCTCTTGTTCTGAGAGGAGGCCTGTGCCCAGCAGTGGGACGTATATAGGCTGGGACGATGAAACGGCATACCTAACCTTTGTAAAATAAAATAAAAATAAACCTATAAGAATTCTACAATTTTAAAACATAGCAAATCCCTCTCTCATGAAACCCTCAGTTTACGTGTGCAACTCGCACTTGGCCTTTTTTTTCAATTAATTGCATTTTGCACCCGACGCGAGAAGTGGCAGGTACTTATCGTGTTGGCTTGTAGTGGGGTGAACCCCTGCGTGCAGGAAATAAAGGGTTGCAAGTCACGGTCTTGTAAATGACATATTAATTTTAATGAAGTTAAATGGCATTATAGTAAGTATGTAACTGTGACCCTTTCCATGCACAGTATCACTGTTGAATTTATCAATAGTCTATGCTCTACACCACCTATTTAGCTTATTGGTACCTTTATTTCGATTATTTTACCATTAAAAAGAAAGTAAGCGATCTTGTCGTGACTAGAAGGAGAGATCGAGGGGAAGAGAGGAAGACGTCGACCTAGGCGCAGCTACGTCGATCGACAGTAGTCAAATTGACTCGAAATTTGTTATACCTACCTACTTATGTATTTAGAATGGCAATGCGAGTACAATCATACAATCAACAAAAACTTCAGTCAGCAAAACACTTGCATTAAAAATATTTTGTGATTAAAACTTATTAATCAACAAAATTAGTACCTACATCCTAAAAAAATGCATAGACTATGCATACAACACGACCTTTATTTGTGTTGCTCTATGCCGCGTCGGAAGCAGTATTATACTTGGTTTGAATAGGTACTTATTTAACTAAACGTAAACAAACTTCAGCTGCCAGATTTGGTAAATTCAAGGATTTTAAACATTTTACTTATCTATCATTGTAATACAAACTATGTTTTCAATACAGAAATGTAAATGTTTAGATTGTTTAATGGAAGATTTACACGTTGTTTTGTTTACATTTAGTTTAATACCTATACAAATACCTACTCGTAAAGTATAGACGTTTATAAATTCGAAAACCCTAAGCTGAGAAAATTTAAAGTGGGGCTATAAAAGACGGGTTCGCAAAAAGGCTTGTTCCAAGGTAAATAAAAAAGGATAAGCACACAAAACTATGTAAGGACGACAGCGAGCCGAGGCAGACTGCGACGTCAGCATTTTTCTTTTGAACAAGGAATTTTTAACGCGTAATGTTCGCCCTTTCAGCAATTTGTTTTTCTCGAAGTTACAGAGCCTTCACACCACATCACATCATAGGTCAGAAAGATAAGTTCTACTTTAAGTATTAAGCTTGGCGTAGATGTAATACCTAGTAGCAAAATATTAAATTATATTATGTACGAATTCAATAATAGTTATTACTTAGTAATTTTCTTTTCTCCTATAGATTTGTTTTTGCCACCTATTTTATTTATTTTTCATTTACTTAAATTTGTTTCAAGCGACTATGCCTTAGGTACTAAAAATCAAAAGTGAATCTGCCATTATAAACGCAATTTCAAAAGAACGACCCACAAAAATACAAACTGCCAATGTTCATAGCGTCCTGCGGTTATCTAGGTACAGTCAAGGAAACTGAATCACGTACCAGGAGCCTTTGTCTTACTAATGTCATGTTGACATCCCACACATTTTCCACAGAAATCATAGCGAAATTGATTATGAAAAGCTTCCACCCAACTACGAACTCTGGACAAGAGTCCTACTGGGCTTGCTGTTTGTGATACTGATCCTCAACCGACAGCCGCAACCACTGTATCGACTTAGAAGAAGATTCATTACAAGATTTATTTTCAATCGATAAGCTTTACTACTATGCTTAACTAATTTATTGAATCAGGCGTTACTTAGCGGAGGTCCATATCAATGAACTAAAATAATTTCTCTGCTCACCCGCGACCTTGTGATAGCTATACGTTTATGCCAGATATGCGTGTTCATACAGTTCCTCCACCCCCATACTGTAAGAACACACACAAGTCACACAAACACATCTTTCACCACCGCCACACCACAATGATGTTATATATAAATGTTACACGAAATCTTGCATAAACGTAGGTAGCTATCATAAGGTCGCGGGTGAGCAAAGAAATTCTTTTAGTTCATTACTAAGTATGCTTAACTACCATGACATCCGATTCATTTTTAATTTATACAAAACAAAAAACAAAACAATAACATAAATTAAAATAAATCAATAAAACAAAAAATATATATAATAATGCATGAAAAATAAATGGCACATAGAAAGTGAGCACTTGCTTCCACTGCTGCTAATTTCATTTCCTCGCAATCTAAGTGAAAAGCAGAGGCTATATGAACGTCTTGGGTAAAATGGCTCGTTTTATGCTCTTGTTGTACAAGCTACTATTTGAGCAGGATACTTTGTAAAATATTTTTCACTTCTCATGCTCGTAAAGTTTGTGTTTATGCTGCATCTAGGCGACATAAAATGACTTTTTATGCTCTAAATGTTTATGCATCGTCTAAGACCAACTTAAGACCAAGGTAATCAGGTCTCAACAGCCACAAACAAAAAACTTTCTACACATTTTTTAAAATAATTTTTAATTTATGCAAAACTAAAAATCAATCAAACCAATCATAATAAATCAATAAAATTAAAAAAAATGAATTATTATAATAATGCATAAAAATGAAAGGTACATAGAAAATGAATTATTGTTTCCACTGTTGCTATTTTCATTTCCTCGCAATCGAAGTGAAAAGCAGAGTGTAAAACACGAGCATTAAACCCATTTCCCCCTCGACGTAGACTCGCCGTACCGGCTCGGGAGGCTATAATGAACGTCTTGGGTTAAATGGCCCGTTTTATGCTCTTGTTGTACAATCTACTATACTTCATTTAGCACATCCAAAAGCTTAACATAACTGGGTGTGGGTGTGATCGTGAATACCAACCTGATTGAAGTAACAGACAGTAAAGTTTCTGCTTTTAACGGAGCTCTAAAAAGAGTTCCGCCTATTCGTCTGTAAATTGGTAATACATTTAGGGTTCACGAGCAATAAAACCGGGCCATTACGAATAGCTCCGCTTTCATAGTGCCCATAAGTAACAGACCAGACAGGTTTATAAACAATTGATATATGTAAATAAGAATAAAAAAATACATCTATATCTGTTCGTCAACACATTACAAAATTATGCATGGCGGGCACGTACTGAACCACAGCTGCACGATGCCTTATTTATGCAGATACTAAATGCATTATTAATCCGAAAAGTATATTTATGACGCATAAATGGGTGACAATGGTTTACACACAGATAAGGTAAAACGTCGCCCCCTCCCCTATGTTGCGCATTTATTATTAAAGATTTGCAAATATCACCAGGAAAAACCAAGTACCAACTACGTCAGCGCGCCCCTCTGTAAAGTTATGAACACACTGTGCGGGATACTAATTTGGCCCCGGCTTTTACGTGTACATAGAATCCGTACATCTCTACGCTTGCTTGGAGTAGAATTTCCAGTGTATCTCCGCCTTATTACCGCTTCACCCCATAGAGCTGGAGTGCAACCACAAATAATGCCGTCGGCAGGGACGCATAATGTTTTATTATAGCCATTTTATAACCGCGAGAAAAAGCAATCTCCCTTATTTACAGAAGAGCGAAAATAAAACAGATAACTTGATAATTTGGATCGTAAAATCAAACGATGTTTGCAATGAAGAAACGCGGTTCTGAAGAACCTATTTCGTTATTTTTCATCTCATCTCATATCCAATTTTTTTGCAAATAAGGCTTTTTTCATTCTTAGCAATCAATTCTACATCCAATTGATTGAATTAATGAGAAAAAAGCCTCAATCGTAATTCCGAGTTAGCAAAACACGATCTCAGACAAGCCAGGAATAAATGTCGCAATTCGTGTATAGTTGTGACTCATGGAAAACTATTTTATTGCGAGTCTAATTTTCTGCATTTTTAAAGTGAGCTGCACTCGAAAACGTGCTCGCTGTTTCCAAGTCCTGGCAGTCAAAAGATCATTGTTGCCGGCTGACGATTGTGACAAACACTCGGTGCGAGACGGCTGTGAACGCTGCAAAAGGGGCAAAACTCGGAGTCATAGGCAAAGGGACCTTTCAGAGCCAGCTGAATGCCGAGTGTTTCAAATTACGCCCCACGTTTTATGGCGTGTGAAAATATGCGTCTAGGATCCGCTCCACTGCTTCCCGGAAAGCATTTGATATGGTAAAGTAATTCACTCATGACTCGGTAATTACCAGACTTGTCGAAGTAATATGAGTTAAGTTAATGAGTTTAGGCTGTCGTGTAAACACCGAAATTAAATCAAACTAAGTTTGCGACTGTCACAAAGAAGACTTGCTCATGAATGTAACATGTATTCAAAAGAACGAGTACATTATCTCAAGCCCACAGCAAGTAAGTAGGTATATTGAAATCAGCATGCACAGTTGAAGTATTTTTGCAAACGGACATTTTTAATTAACATACTTTTTGTGGAAACGCCTCTGAAATTGAATCCACTTTTAAATATAGGAAACCATTTTTTATTCGTATTGTAGACGCAATGTGTTCTGGACGTGTAACTCGTAGCGTCTGCTGCGCACAATTCATTTTTAAAATTCAAATATGCGCATAAAGGGTTCCGATTTGATTTCATTAAATTGTTTCACTTTATTAATTTGTAAGGAATACTTGGGTTACGTAATTCTAAACATGAAGTTTAGACAGTCTATTGATTTCATTAGCGCTAAATCCGCGGAGACAGGTATTTACCAAGCAGATAGCGCGGCAATTAAGGAAAACGAAGTAAGCCACGGAAATGAAAATTTGCTTCCGAATTAAGACAAATCGCTTTAGCGTCGAGAGACGGTGTTGAACGAGTGGAGTTGGATGTTATATTAGAAGCGATGGCTATTAAAAGAGGGGTGAAAAAAAGTGTTATATCTATTCATATTTAGTTCACAAAACATGTAGAATGAAGCAGAGCATTGAAAAATAAAGAAAAATGGGTATACTTATAGCTGGGCATAAAAGGCTTGACTGGGTCTACTGATATTTGTGAAATACTGTACTACCTATTTATTTGCTGTTAATTGGTTAAAGTTAATGAGAATCAGCTTCAGTCTGGAATAGCGTTTTATGTTCGAAGCAGAAATAGTTTTTTACGAAATCGTAATCGCCCGTTTGCAACATTTTTGCAAAGAAAAACTGGCGGTGGAAATACGTATAAGTAATAAGTATGTTCTCGACTGCGTTTTTTTTTTTGATGTAATACATGTAAGTACCTACTGATCGATGTAATTTGGTGTGTGACGGATGTGAATATATGAATCAAACTGCTAATACGGAATAAGAAGTCTAGATTTTTGTAATAAATACTGTATTTACTGCGGAGATAATCCTGGACGGACATTCGGAATTTCACTAAAAAAGTATTCTATTGTCACTGAATTTACAAAAGGTAAGTAAGTATATCAAATTTCAGCTCAATCAGATACAAATTTGCAAATTTCCTGAATGTATTTACATATTTACACATTACCTATATGTGAAGTTAGATAAAAGCCTATAAAAACTGTCAAAGTTGAATAGGTTTTATAAGTTTACAAATAGGTCATCGATAGTAAAAAACCGGCCAAAAGCGTGTCGGACACGCCCGAAATAGGGTTCCGTAGCCATTACGAAAAATTTAAGTAATATTTTTCTAAGGATTTCGTATTTTGTACGGAATATTCCAAGTTTAGGTATATTTTATACCTTAGGCTGCTATTTACTCTTAAACTAGGTACTAATAATTCTCAAGAAAACTTAACCGTTATAGTTTTCCTTGCAAGTTTGATATACTTACTACCATTCTGATTTTTTTCAATTAAGATGGGACGCTCGATTTAAATGAAAATTTGCACTTTAAAGTTGAATATTTTGCAAACAAATCACTGAATCGAAAAATCGTTTCAGCATCCCCCTAATGGTTTTAAAAGACCTATCCAACAATATCCCGCACTACAAAGTTGGATGAGAAAAAAAAACACCCACACTATGTCTATGGGAGGTACTCTAAAATATATATTTTTTAATTTTTTATTGTACCTTTTTGTCGGCATAGTTTACATTATATATGTATTCGTGCAAAATTACAGCTTTCTAGCATTGACAGTCCCTGAGCAAAGCCGCGGACGGACATACAGACAGACAGACATAGCGAAACAATAAAGGTTCCGTTTTTGCCATTTTGGCTAGGTACGGAACCCTAAAAATGGATAGGTATTAAATGTAACCGTATATGAATATAAATTAATTGTTCCTGTCTTGTGAATATAATATATTTGATTCTAGAGGAGCGGAATCTCCTAATCTGTCACGGGATATCCCTATACTTACAGGTGGTCTCAACCTTCTTGCATGTCTTTCTGCGTATGATCCTGACACGTACTTAGCAACTTTTTTTTTAATTTTAAGTCACTTGCCTACGAGAAATAGGGTTGTCTCCGCCCGCACCCTAAATACGGACGTATCACGCTGGGCGTTGTTTTATTGCCGGGTCGAGGCATAAATCCTGACTTCTTGCAACCCTGACGAAGACCCTCGAGCACTTCCAAAGCACTCGCCTTTGAGATAAATGTGAAATCTAAGCGGTAACGTCTTCTTTCTGAAGCAGTTGTGACAGATACCGCGCGAATCGCGCAAAGCTATTTTTTATTGAATCTACTACAGTAATTACGAGTATACTTACGAGCTTCAAAAGAAACGCAAAGTTTTAATCTGTAAGTTATAACTTTATTGGTATTCGACATATTTCTAGGGGTCGTAGACCGTGTTTTTTTTTCGAATCGTTTCCCAGACTTTCATTTGCCAACCAACGTTTACCATAAAATATATATATACCGACAATCATGCTGTTTTCACGATTGTTTTTAAATGTCATCTTATAGAATGCAGAAGGTTTGTTTAGATTGGTTTAATACACAAGACAATACTTTTCCAGAAATATGTTAGTTACGCTACATTAAATTTTGGCGAACTATATAATAGACACCCTTGTCTACCCTGAATCTAAGTGTTTATATTATAAGTCTTTTGTACTGCTTTATGGTGTGCAATAAAGAATATTTGTATTGTATTGTATTGTATTGTAATAGACAATAGAAGATACTCGTAATATTTAGATGCTATTAATATGCATAATGATCACTAACCGAAATATCGGGAGCTCATTAAAGGTTTAATCTCGGGTTATGCCTACTACATTCTGTTACAATTTATATTTACTTAATATAAAGTACCTAATTACCGTTACTGTGAATCATCGAAAACTGTTAATTGATTTTTATTAAGGGTCAGAAGTACCTATGCCAGCTAAAGACTAAAGCTAAAAAAAAACTAGATTAATTTTACAAACAAACGAATGTAATATTTGACACATTGAATACATAATTGTATAATATAACTATCCAGCACCCACCTATTTGTAACAAGTATAAGTTTTGCGCAACAAGATGTCACCAAATTAGGTCTACGAAGTTTGCGATCCAACAGATGAAAGCAGTTCCACAATATTGATTGCCCACGATTTCCGCTAAGTATCCAACTATAACAATATTTAAAGTTTTCCTTAAGTTGGTCGGATTCAAAACACATCGGCTGACACCCTCCAACCAGTCTCGACTAACCTAAACTTACAATTAGACGTGCACTTTGAAATGGATCCATCCATCTCTGTAAACTTAGTAGTGAAAACATTACAGACCCGTGCTTGGGCAGATTTAGGGCGTTCTGGAAGCGCCAAAAACATAATTACCTACCTCACTTCAACCTGTAGCCTTAATCTAACTGTAGAGTTAATAACACGTGGTAAATACGCGGTACGATGGGCTTTTGAGACTCTAACTTTACAATACAATAATAATACTTTTCTCAGGAAATTGGTCCGATTGACAGATAACCAAAATTTTTTCTCCGTCAACATAATGAGCGAGGCATAGCCAATCACTGAGGTAATGTAGCCAGCCTTGTAAACACTCTCTTAATAACAGAGATCTGGGTGATATATTTGTAAATATATACCTAAGATTTAGGCTTAGAATAAAATAGTTTCAGTTTTTCTTTTATTTTTTACCCCCGACGTAAAAAGAGGGGTGTTATAAGTTTGACCGCCATGTGTGTCTGTCTGTCTGTCTATCTGTGGCACCTTAGCTCTTAAACGGGTTTTTATTTAAATCAAGGGTTCTAGCGTGGTTCTTAGAGATGTTTCATCAAAATCGGTTCAACCGTTTTTGAGATATTGAAGTTTGAAGTGACAAAGTCGGGGGTTTTCCAACTTTGTGTTGGTTATGTAGAACTGTCGGTGAACCTTGACATGAGATTAGGACTATGTCAAGTTAGCGTTATAATTGTAGTATTTTGTGGTTACCTGTCCTTTCCCAGAGGCACAAATTTGTGCCTAAAATAGATTTTTCGAAAATACCATGACCTTGAGCGCTTTTTGTTTCGCGAATTCCCACGGGCACAAATTTGTGCCTCTGGAAAGGACAGGTAATATACAAGTATTTTCAAAGTGGCTCTCTATGAAAATAGTAGTCGCACCTGTCAGCGTGTTGAATCAGGGCCCTGGAATTCTTAGATTTAGACAAATATTAAATTTTCATGCAATATAAAGAAATCCTGATTATGTAATCGTAAAAGAAATGCTGAAGCAAATTAACGCTGAGCCACAAGCATATTAGACAAACAGTATACCAATATCAACGAATATGCCCCAATGAAGTCCGTTCCGTAGACTGTGAACGAACTTTTTTGACTCATAAATAAATGGGTCCCAATTTGTTTAAATTTGCATACTTTGTGTGTAAACATCTTCAGGCGTGATTTTAAAAGTAAAAGTAGCACCACCACAATCCACCTCAATAATAGCCCTGAAGAGATGGCTCTGAAGTGATAGGATAACCTTTGTATCTAATTTTCTTTTTATATATTAAATAAATTTACCCGGATAACTCACGTCTTAAATCGAGTTTAGCTCGACATGTTTCGGGCTAAATCCGTAGCCCAATGTCAACGAAGAGCGGCGGCGCGCAGTGCGCGAGTTGCAGCAGCCGCTGAGTCGCGTTGCTCCGAAGACGAAGGGCTACGTATTAGCCCGAAACATGTCGAGCTACACTCGATTTAAGACGTGAGTTATTCGGGTCAATATATTTAATATGAGTGAGTCTCACGGTAGTTTATTTGTATATGCCTAATTATTTGCCGAACGTACTCGAATGTAGCACGCGAAGCGATTAAACAAGTATCGATCATAAGTTCTCTCATCTCTACATCCATGTTGGAAACTGGTAACATTTTGATTGCGGTAGACCCACGGTCTTGCTCGTAAACCGTAACTTGCCGGGGACAACGTGGCGTAATTAAGCGTTTTCTTAATGTAATCACCAGCAGATGGACTGCGCTAATGCTTCTTTAGATGGGTATTAAGCTCTGTTTCCACTAGGGATTTGTGAGGATGTGGTGCAAGGAATGTGTTTTTCATGAACCAACAGAAGCGCTTCATTTACCTCGCCTCGCTCAGCTCAGCTGTTTCCTTGCAGCAGTGAAAAAAAATCGAAGTTAACGCGATCAAATTGCGTAAATGAAAAAAACCTAAGGTACAAACTTCCGGTTGAAGGTAGCTCTTATAGCACAACCAATAGGATAATTATAAAAATCTTGATTTTTTTATGTCTGTCTGTCCACGTCAGTACCTCACTTTTTTTTTATTCGACTTGATGGCAAACGAGCAAGTGGGTCTCCTGATGGTAAGAGATCACCACCGCCCATAAACATCTGCAACACCTGGGGTATTGCAGATGCGTTGCCAACCTAGAGGCCTAAGATGGGATACCTCAAGTGCCAGTAATTTCACCGGCTGTCTTACTCTCCACGCCGAAACACAACAGTGCAAGCACTGCTGCTTTACGGCAGGATTAGCGAGCAAGATGGTGGTAGCAATCTGGGCGGACCTTGTACAAGGTCCTACCACCTTTTAAGAGCAGCGTAAGGTGTTATTTCCAGGATCTATCTACCAACGTATTTAGATTTATCTAAATTCAGCCATGCGTTTTCACACGATCATAAACTTTCTCATTTATGTATAATATTAAGAAGGATGCGACGGCAGTAACTCCTTAATTTGAATGTGATTTTAATTAATTTCATTACTCCTAGAGGATCAGTGTGTTCGTAAAGATGAACAAAATAGTCTTCCCATATTCACAACCATTAAGTAAGTCAGTGTTATGAATAGCCTCCCGGGAGCAATGTTGCCGTCTGTTGCCATTGCAATTATATACATTTTGTCGACATTCTATTCACTTAGCAAAAATTAGAACAATTATTATCTTATCACCATGCTAGTGACTTTTGCAAAAGTTATTCAGCTCCACTGCCCGGGATTACTCTATAGATATTGTTCGGATCGTAATGAGATAAAATTTGTGGCGCCTTGTCAGCATTCAGTATGAAATTGTACGGTTTCTTTTTCTGCTTCAAAAAATTTCCACATTTTTTGTGAATAGATATTTAATGCGGATTTTCGATTTGATTGAATAAAGTTAATTCAATGTAATTGAAAATGAGCGTCTTCATTTAATGTGATTTGAATAGAAAATTTAATAACATTGTTTTGAAATTCATAATTTATTTTTTAAAGAAAGGTAACATAATTATAAAACTAATAGTAGATTATTGTCGTGGCCTGGAAGTAGCCAATTGCTGGCTGAGTATGCTTGCGAGAGCTTGCGAGTCCGTTTAACTAATACGAAGTCAGCAATTGCTATTCCAGCCGAGACTAATATAAAGCTTTTCTCAAAAATGATGAATAATTCTGAAATAGCCTAAACTTTTTCTCAAAATATATCATAACATTTAATTTTATTCCAATTCTTTTTCTTATGCTTTACCGCCTTTTTCATTAAAAATAAACTGCATGTGTATTTTTCCAACGAAAACACCACAAGCTGTTTCAGTCCCAATAAAAAAAGTCCGAAGTTCCAACAAAATATCTGATACCGCCCATTAGATTTAGCTGTATACGATTTGTGCCAACATTTCCATGGCCTTTTTAACTTTTTTTTTAAATTGTGACTGATTGCAGGCGCGCTAATTTATTATTGTCGAGAGAGACTTTTTTTTATTTTTCGCTGACCATAAACTATGCACTTCACCTTTTGATATGTAAAGAATAATGTCAACTTTTACGGTCATTTTTGAGAAAAATATATTAAGAACCAAGCATAAACTAAATTAAATCTAGAAATGGGTCCGTTTATAGTGCTCCAAAGGCTGGCAGCACATCCTCGTTGTATAGTCATACTATTTAATTCGTTGAGAGAGATAGTTGACGGCCCTTTGGTCGTTAGTTCTACCAGGCGCTTTTGCAACTCTTTGATGAGTCTATGTACCCCATCGACGCAGGATCTCAAAGCCAACAGGTAGCCGAAACAAGACTTTGGTGTTTCGCTATTTTCGTAGTTTCAGACTCTTCTAGCGCCTGTTTTTTTGTGGTTCCCTGATGGTCTGACAGAGCTAGATTGTCGACGTAAGTCCCATTTGGTTGACACTGGTACCACAGGGGCAATGGTTTGGTGAACACAGCGCGCGCGACGCCCAGCCTCAGCCGAACTGCTATACATACGTACGTCAGGTTTCTGGCTTAAGGAAGGATACGATAGTGGCATAAGGATAGGCTTAGTTCCTACAGCCAGATGCCTAGTCCGATCTCGGCCTAAGTTAGAACTAATAATGGTTGCAATTCTCACCCTGAGAATTGTCGTTGGTTGATTATGATTGATGAAACGTGCGTGCGCGCCCGTTTCGTTTTCGTTCAATACTTAGACCACAACGCAGCCTTGGTCCTCGATAATGATGCTGATGCTGATGTGAAGGCAGACCCTCTCCCGAGCCCCTGGGATTGGTCTGAACAGCTGCCGCCTCCTGTGGCCAGCTGCCGCCGGTTTCTTGTGGAGGGTTGAGGTTATGTCGTTGAAATTAAACCGCGATTGAGTTCACCACTATATTTTCACGTTACTGACACCGTACAAATGCTTATTTCTACAAATATGATAGAGATGACCTTAGATTAGTTACTTGGTTGTTTTTTTAGAAAAATATGGCTCTGTCCATTGGAGGACAATTTTGCCAGTGTCTAGTAGGTTTTGCCGTTGTACGGTAAAAAAAATCTAGAAAACGAAATATGAGAGGTAATGGTAGATGAACGATGACAGCGCGAATCCGATTAGTTACTTAAATGACACAAAGCACAAATTGACACTGAGAGCTCCGCTCTGACCTTGAGACCGTTATTGACGTGTGTTGACGTGCAACGTCTCAAAATGACTTTGAATGACGCCGAATGACTGACCGGTCCATAGACATACATAGGCTGTCAAAACAATAATAACTGATTTAAGGGTCTATCACACATTTCCATAAAGTGACTTCTACACGACCCACTATGTTACGTTTTGCGTAAACAAATTATATAGAAAGAAAAGAAAAACAAAAAATGGAACCGACTACAAAACCCTTGAAAATATTTTTCTAGGTAAGTAGGTACGTACTAGCTCGAAGTCGGTGACTCAGCACGAGCCAGCAGGAGTGGGCAGGAGTCGTCTACCTCACCTACATACTATGTGGGTTTCAATCCCTCCTGCTGGCTCGTGCTGAGTCACCGACTTCGAGCTAGTACGTACCTACTTACCTAGAAAAATATTTTCAAGGGTTTTGTAGTCGGTTCCATTTTTTGTTTTTTTTTTTTTATTATTTTTTTGGAGTCGGTTTTACTTTTTTGTTAAAAATTTTCTTTATTTCTCACTTTTTAGTGATTCGTAGCCAAAGAACATCTCACAACGATTCCATTAAGCCCAAACACGACTTAGTTACGTTGTTTTATAACAGAGTTCCGTTGCCTACCTTCTGGCTTCAGCATCAGATCAGTTCGAAAGAATCATTAACTTAAAGCTTCTTCTTAGTCGCTTATCTAGGTAAGTATATTAATCATGATAATTTAAATTTAACCCGTGAAATACTTGTTATTGATAGTAGTAGTTCCGTTGGTCAAATCTGGTCTTCATCATCAGTTCCACTTCACCAAATTATGATTTGCAAGAGCAAATGCACGAGTTACTGCTAAATATATCCAAATTACCATAGGTGTCCCTACAATATTTGAAGAGTTCCCTCGATTTCCTTAAGATCCGATCATCAGATCCTAATTTGCTGCTTATGGGACCTAATTGAAAGCATTCCTAGACGAACTCAAAAAAAAATTTTCAAATCGGTTCATAAATGACGGAGTTCTGAGGTAACAAACATTAAAAAAAAAAACATACAACCGAATTGATAACCTCCTCCTTTTTTGAAGTCGGTTAAAAAGAAAGAAAGAAGACATTTATTCACATTCACAAATACAACAAAATCAAAACAAAAAACAAATACAAAAATAAAAATACACGATTTTAGTGAAACGGCCGCTGACTCAGCATAATGCTGTGAGGCGTTAGACGCCTGCAGCGCCGATATTCTGTCAGAACCGTCTGTGACTCACGGAATATATCAGAATAGATAATTTTAACCCGTCGCACGACCAACGATTTTTTTGGGTCATTTTGGACATGTACCCTATGTTAAAGGGTGATGGAAACTGGTAACAAAAATGAACTAATCACAAGTACTTAAATACGCACCACTGTGGCGCGCAGGGCGTTCGATGGGTTAATCTTGTCCCAAATCCTATGCAAATGTAATGCAAAAAAATAAGTGATATAATAAGATGATAATAATAATAAACACGTGGGGATATGACGACCCCGCCGTCCGCTGGTGTTGAGATGTCACCAGTGCACACTGTCATCATGGTGCAGCAGTTTTTGGCGAGTTGTTGGTAGAGCGACACAAACATGAACCCTCCGGAAGTACGCTACGCATTGCATACACACAAATACATTTATTCAAGAAAACGTAAAATAACAACATATTATATGTACCAATCATTATATTACGACTAGATACTTTAAGTCTAAAATAGCCAAGCTGCAGAACCACGTTCTCAGAAAATGAACATCTCTGTCTGCTATGTTAGCCGTACATTCCCGGACTTATCACGTATCAAGTCGCGGAAATAGCACGGATCCGTCCAAATAACATTATATAAAACGAGCGTAAAGCCAACGTACATTGCCTAGCGACAGCTAGTAACATTTGTTTTGAAATCCCACCTGAATTTTCATGAACATTTTGTTTATTCGAGTTTCATGAGCACACTCTATTTGCCTTTTGGAATTTCGTACCTTGCTAAGCCACTAATACTTAAAGTTAGTTAAGTTGTACAGGAATATATTTTTCCAAAGTGAGTACTGCCAATCTTGTTAAGGAATCATAATAGTAGAAAATCCGTCCTTCACTCATCTGTTTAATGGACAAAATGCATTTTTCATCACACTTGCTCGTAAACAGTGTCGTAACATGCAGGCTACCTTGGTTGCAACCCCGCCAAATAAAACGCTCGACCTTAATGTGCTTGTCATGAAACCCGTGGTCGGTAAATAAGTCATTGCGCGTACAAATTTTCTTGTCATGAAGCCTAAAGTCGGTAAATGAGTCATCGCCCGTACTGATGCAGCTGCGCGCGCGCGCTGCTGCAGGACCAGCACACACACGTCAGACGCGTGCTGCTTAAGGGGGAGGGCGGCGCTGCCAAGAGCGCAGCCTAAGGTATTGGCAATATTTGGAAGAATTAAGTATATTTTTTCATTTACAAATATAAAATTTTACTCGCAAATATGATGAAAAACATTGGCGGTACTAGAATTACGAACATCGACTCATTAAAGCCCTCAGTCTTTGACTTCGGGCTTCTAATAGACTCTCGTTCGTAATTCCTTTCCTTCGTTCAACCATCATGCAAATTCAAACTAGATTTTTTGCAACTGACACTGGTCTTGCAGGAAAATATAAATCTAGATTTAGTAGTTAATCCAGGCTTAAGCTTGACAGTTCCATACAATTTGACACTACTAAACTGACCTTAACGCTAACTCGAGATTTATGTGCTTACTGCAAGTGGGCCTAAACTAGCTAGGGTCTCAAAGCCGACAGGAACAAAATGTTTACCGAAACAAGACTGGTATTATTTAGCACTGGTGACCACGTAGATACTTGACAACTTAAAACAGTCTTCTAGATTAAAGTTATATTACCCTGACCTCTGACTGACAGGTATACCAGTCGTCTCGTGATCATGGCGTATGCAACTGTGCCGAAATATCGAGCTTCGGTAAAATCCAATTGCGCGAAACAAAACCCGAATTAAATTCATAAAATTAGTAATGACCGCGATAGTCTAAAATATTGTCATGAGCATAAACCATCGGAGTGATCACTTGTCCAATTTTTTTCATCAGACACATCATTCGCTTTGTTTACTTGAATTGCATAAAGTTAATTTTAGTCTATCCGTGCATCTGCTACCTTCAATATCAATTTCTTTGAAAAACTGTCTCAATCTTAAAAAGTTACGAATAGAATACAATTTTAAATCAAGCAAATTCAATATTGAATCAAGAGACGCAAAACACCTTTTATCTCGTCAACTATTCGTCTAGTAAATACGATATAAAGAGGGTACGGTGAAGTTGGCTCCAACTTGGCGGGTGTGAAATCAGAAAGTTAGCCCCTGCATCTGTTTCCATCTAGTTTGATGCTAACTATTCTGGACCGCGTGTTGATGCGCGGGAAATTGTTGGAATAATAATATGTTTCCTAACGTAGGGGTAGCTTTCCATAGTGGTAGTAACTACAGAATTAGCAATTTTAGCTGCAGGAATCTCACTAAAGTACTGAATTATGCAGGCATCGTCAGAAGAACTTGCGGTGTATACGGTTTAATTATTTAAGCGTCGCGTTCATGCCAATGTGGTACGGTTGATCGATGTTACTACAATGTGGAGCCCAGAACCGGGGATAATATTAAAAACAGAGGCTATAACACCACCGATAATTGGATCATCATGGTCCCACTTAATTAAAATCAAAACTTAACTTTTGTTTTTTTTTCTAACAAAATTAATCGTAAATTCAATGTACGCCATCCTAGAACCCAACTGACGTCGCCTGTCACGCTACAAATATCAAAAATTTTGCTTAACATTGCTTCTTCGAATAAACTTTAAAGTGTAATAAAAATAAAAAATAAATATATATTTTTAAAAGTAGTTGAACTAATGTTGTTCAGTTTGACGAGTACGATCTATGTTTTAATTATTTGCCTGTGTTACAGGCCACACCCGGTATATTGTCTGAAGGATTTCCTATCCGTACCTCAATTAGTAACATAAATTTAAATTATTGCAAAAAGTAAAATAAAAGTAAGTAATATCTAAACTATCACTACAAAAAAATGTAAAAGGTTTCCCTGCGGCATGGACTCAAAGATGCTGGCAGCATTATTTATTAGTAATAAAAAACACTAATATTAATGTATTTAACTGAATTTTTGAGCTAAGTTTTTGACGGCAAAATATCTGCTCAGAAAGCTGACTGTAAATTATGAAAAGGCCCAAAAAGATTCGAGATCAATTTGTATACTATTGAGTAAAGCTGGAGATGAATAATACTAAAATGCAAAACTCAAACGACACCTCCTGCTTCGCTCGAGTAGACAGCCCCGTTTAATTTTTCGTTTAAAAAACATCAGTTTTTATTGTATTAAGAGATTCCTAGGGTTCTATTCAAAAATGCACTGCACAGTGGATCATTTACAAGTCGTCGGCGCAAAATGCAGCGAGCGTAACGAGCAGATTGACTCACGACTCGCCCTCTTTATCTCGAGGGAAAACGCTTGTCGACTGCACAAAATACGTTCAGCGCCGTCTTTACCCACCGGAATTTAAAATGACAATTAATATTCCAAGAAATACAACGCTTTGTGCGAGCAATCTTGTGGAAAATTGAGATTTTGATATAGGGGTTTTATGGTAGAATTGAATTCTAGATTTTACCTTACTAAGAAGTAGAATCAAAATGTGTTTATCTGATAAACTGAGGTGAAGGAAATTTGTACAGTAAGCGACTGGCTGTTCGTTGTAAGTGCCTGTATATATGTGTAGAAAATAATATTTCCATGACCATCACTAAACTTCGTCAAATCCCTGCTCCAAAAAAACATAGGTACTAC
This sequence comes from Choristoneura fumiferana, assembly GCF_025370935.1. Classification (NCBI taxonomy): domain Eukaryota; kingdom Metazoa; phylum Arthropoda; class Insecta; order Lepidoptera; family Tortricidae; genus Choristoneura; species Choristoneura fumiferana. Next base: position 12,476,090 of record NC_133477.1, read on the forward strand.
AAATTTAAAAATTGCAAATTTATTTATTAATATTTATAAATGAGATTTCCAAGCAATATAAATGAACTGGCGACAGCCATACCATTTTGTTCTTGGCTCAGAAAGAAACTAATTAGGAACACTTAAAATGCATTACTTTTCAAGAGAGCCAGCACTATTTGCGCTGTAGCAAAAGTCACCCTTGTATTATTTATCCACTTTCCTAGTTAATGGTAAATTAAGAGGCGCAATACTTAAAGCGTTAGCAATTTCTCGTAGTTTTCAACGACGCGAGTTTTTATAGGAAAGACGAATATTATTATTTGAATGATGGTTTGCGCGAGAGCTGTTGTGTAGCATATTATGATGACAAAACAACATACAGAACACGAACAAAGGGTAAGATAATACCGCATTAGTGTTCTCTGTGCAACACAAAAAAACTAATGTTCCAAAATTTACATGGAAATTTAGTGAAGTTCTGGAATTTCAATTTAACTTCTAGATTTAAGGGTTCAAAATGCAACTGAAGGTGATGGTAAAAGCTAAGTTTAACGCTTAAACTTAATTTTTAACGTTTCAAATGCCCCGCTACTTTAGGCTTCGTCTTCGGGTAGCTCCAGTGTGCGTCAAATCACAGCTCGCTTGTAATTTCCCCGGTGGTTCGGACATCGTTAACGTCTATTCATGTAAAGTAGGAGACAATTTGAAAGACGGTCTTTACGCCTCTTTAAGATATTTAACGAGCCTTGATTGTACATCAGTCATTAAGTATACTTTTTAAATATTCCAAGAAAATTAAATGTAAAATATCATTAAAACTCATTTGTAGGTATCTTTTTTTATGTTATAATTTACTTAAATAAGTTGTACTTTTTATTCCAGTGATTTCAAAGTGACGAGGAACTCTTTTATGAGAAATTTAGATAAAATAGCAATAAAAAACTTTATTCTGAGACAATGGACAAAATGGCAACGGTTATTAATAATTTAATTTGATTGTCATTTAGGAGTCTTTTATTTAATCTAAGGTATACGGTAAAATCACGGTTCAAACGTACGTTGTATTTGAGGTATGCTCCGAAATGTTTTGAACTAATCCGTGGTTCTTTGCTAAAGTAAGCTCAAAGTGACAGCCAAATGCTAAAAGATCGAGCATAATCTCGACTACAAAAAGCTACATAAATGTCGTATTTAAAAAAAATTAAGAGTAGCAAAAATAATATCTTCGAAATAGGAGCGTTTCAACTTTGTGCAACTTTAAAAGCCCGCGAATATTACCTACCAAATAATATTCTAGTGAAGTAACGTGTACGGCAAGTTCATTGTTTTCTATCAAAGGCATATTATCAAAGAGCTCCGATGTTGTATACTTTATGTGGAATCTCTGTAATATTACTTTATCTCGTGCCTAAGCTATATTCGCTCATTATGTTCGGCGAAATTCTTGTGTGTTATGTGGACAAATTTAAACTCAATATTGATGTGAAGATAATCTACTTAATATTATGTTCTTATAACCATAGCACTTCAGTTGATTATGTTTTATGTCATGTTAGAACAGATGCTCTTCGAAATATTTCCATCATAAACAAGATCATTTTGCTCATACTCGTACGTTGAGTTACTAAAATACCGCTAATATTTTATGGTTCAATATTAATTACAAAACAGCTTAAAGGTAGCCATAGTTTACTCTTCCTAGCAAATATTGAACAGTTTGCAGTATTTCCAACCCTAATTTCTTTTACTTTGTTAGACAGAATAAGGATTTACGTCTTTTGTTACTATATATAGGCAAATAATGGACTTAAAAAAATCTTCATAAGTGTAAAATTAGATATTGTATCCTTGTTTACATCAAACAGATATATTTTAACTGCCTTAATACAGCAGTTATACGACAAATCGAATGCTTGCCGGGAAATTAGCTTTGTAATCGCTTTAGAATATCATTTCCTTTCAAATTGCGCCTTTGCCTTGAACGCGGCTTTCACTCCCGGAGTATGCAAACACCACGTACTTCTGGGAAAACCTTATAAATTAAATAGGTAGTCAAGTAACCACAAAAACTAACGAATTCGTCGAAGAACTAAAGTCACCGACATAGCTGGAAAAATATGCAAGTTGAAGGCAATGGGCGAGCCACATCGTTCGAAGAACAGATAATCGTTGGGGGAGAAAAGTCCTCGAGTGGCGACCACGAACCGGAAGACGAAGTGTTGGCAGGCCTCCCAGGTGGACTGACGACATCGTGAGAGTTGCGGGAAACCGGTGGATGCAAGTAGCGAGTGGTCGTTCATTGTGGCGTTCTAAGGGGGAGGCCTTTGTTCAGCAGTGGACGTCTTCCGGCTGATGATGATGACGATGATGATGTTTCTGAACACGACGATATGTTTTTTATTTAAAAGAAAGAAACATTTGGCTGTAGGTACTGCAGTTCATCATAACGTTCTAATTTCAAAAACTTTTTTCACACAAGAGGAGAAAAATTAAATATCGTCGCTGATTTCAAAGGAGAAAAACAGCCTTTACGAGCTAGTGAGGCAAAAACAAACATACAACGTTGTGAATTAAATAAAAAACTTTTAAAACTGATGGCAATTACACGGATTGAAGTAAGTACAAAAGATTTACCGCAAATACTAACGGATGCCGAGTTCGTCCATTTAATGACTTAGACGGGAACTCTGATTCAACCACTGAAAAACGAAAGTACCCTACAACTTAATTATGTGACACTGTCACCATAACTGCGCTTCTTTTATACTTCAATTCCGGTTATTTCATTACGTTTCTTTGTTTACGAGATCCCTCGAACTTAGCAAAGGTTAAAAGGGATTAAACCACGCTCCGGGTTTGTTAGGCAGCCGAGCTTTTCTCAGCTTCCGTCGTGAATGGAGCTTTATAAAAGCTAACTCAATGCTTTACGAAAAATAAAGAGGGTTGAGTTCGGAATTATGTAGGAGTTTACGTTTATGGTTTGCGTTTTGTTTACTGTGCGTTTTTAATTAATTGGCTTAGTTAGAGGAAGAGTACGGGCAAATTAAAAAAAAATAGGCTTTCTGGTAACAATATGAATGAGGTGGATAAAAATTAGTAAGTAGTGACTATAGTAGGAGAATTTGTGATGCAAGAGGTTTTAAGCACAATACATGTAATATTGTAAGTACCATGAATTGATTAATATTTTGTGACACAGCCGAAATTCTATGCCTGCATTTTGAGTGGTCATGGGTATCAGTTTTTGGGTTGCTCTTTTGTTGCTTACAATTTATTTGTCCCCCTATATTATAATTATTTCTTATTAAGCAAGTTTACCCGTATGTGGTCACGATCACCAATGATTAAATCAGGTCGATACACTTCCCCGATGCACTCCTGTAAACCCATGTTACAAGCAGCGATGCCGTCTACTGAATATTCATTTAATACCTCAAAATTTAACGAAGATAACATTGCACCAGATATACATTCGTTAGCAGGGTTCCGTCACCTGGGGCAGGCAAACACTGTACAAACTTCAGCAAGACGCATCGCTGCATCGGCCCGAGGCAATTCTACTAATTAGATCAGAAATTAAAGGCCCACGAGACGGCACGTGCACGGGACGGCATGTCGTATAATTTAAATTGCAATACAGGTAGAAACGGGTACGGGTCTACTTGAAAAATATATAACCCTCCGACACAGTAGGTCAAAAACATTTAGGTACTAGAAAGGCGTAGTAAGTCATTTTAGTTTTAATGATCAATGGCTTAGGTAGGTATATCTCTCACCCAGTTACTTATGGCTTCATAAAAATTAGACGAAACGTAATTTTTATATTAAAAGGTCAGCAATTTTTATTAATAATAACGTATAAATACTTTATGTGCTCTTGTTAGCAAATATTTTTTTAAAGAAAAAGAATCTTCGTAATCATCATCAGCCGGAAGACGTCCACTGCTGAACAAAGGCCTTCCCTTAGAACACCGCAATGAACGACAATGTTCAGCAGTGGACGGACGTCTTCCGACTGATGATGAACGTTTCCATCTTGTGTTAACTTTGAACGAGTGTCGAATCGTCTCCATCACGTCCCCGTTGCAGTGCGAATCTTCCTTAATTAGATAACGAATTAACGTCTTGTGTCGGCGTGTTTGCCTCATCACAGCGTCCTTTGCGGGGCTTGTTTACATTCCCGCCAGCCCAAGCAAAAACGACTAAGTCGCAAGTATCTATTGACTCCTAACGTTGGGAACCTTTCAATTTGAACGCTGATCAGTATTTGCTCTTAGAGCACGTTTTGATCGAACTATTTCAGTTATTTAGTCAAGGTAGTAGTACATTTCGTGCTGTCAAAGAACTTCAATAAGCAATCCCTAAACAAAACGGCAATGGATCGCATGCAAGAGTTCATTAACGTAGATCGCACTGGTGAAGTTAGCATTGAGTTTAGTGTTTTAGTTCAGGGTTTACTCATCGTGTCAGTTTAATAGAGTCTTAACGTGATTAAAGACGAAAGATGAAGCCAGCTAGTAGCCGACCCGTGACCACAACCAAAAGCGTTAGGATAAACAACACCTAGAGACTTGACACTTGACTAGTAAAACTTTAATTATCTGCGTATAAGCAATATGCAATTATGAAACCGTTCGTTCATAGATTAAGTAGGTATATTCTATTGATAAAAAATGCATTTTTTACCAAGAATTATGTACCAGAATTTTTATTAGCTGATCACCTGTTACATTTGCAAAACCTTTTTCAAGAGGCAGCGCTCATCCATAATTATAAGTACAATTTGTATGCAAAAATATAATTATGCGAGGTTTTTATCTTGAAAAAAATTAAGCACTTATTAAAACAATTGAGATATCTAGTTACGTATAAATTATTATATTTATTACATTTTATTAATGAACCTGTTCCATCATTTTTTTATATTAGGTAACTTGTACGTTCATTATATGTATAACCGTAGATTAGGTACGTACAGTGCAAGTGTAAACTATGCTACTACTTCTACGCAAGGAAGGCGTATAAGTGCGTTAAAGGGCTTATAATACCGCGTCTAGACGCAGTGGGGCACCACACGATGTCATGACGAAGGGATTTGTTGCTCGAACATGGTTTCAAAATGAACAGGCTGTATAAAGGTACAGAAGGGGACAGTGCTCCGTTAGGTACTCCATACACTTTATCGTGATGTATTATTAATTTTAGTAATAAAGTACCTACCTGGGCGACTGAGTATCTCTTGGGTTAGAAGTGATAGAACTCGAAAACGCGTTTTCCCAGAGAGATATATATATATATTAAGACCAAGCTAGATCCAATGTCGACCCTGAATACTCCCACATAACAAATTTTATTGAAATCGTTAGATCCCAAGATCTAAATAAGTGTCCCGTCCGATAAATTTAATATTACCTAGTTAAAAATTAACTTTAATTCACTAGACGACTCGAGACCATGACGGCCGCTGAAATGTGGTTGAAACTTCAAGGTAATTTAAGCAAATAAAGAGTTCGTGATTAAGTCCCGATAAAATATAAATAAAGAGTATAAAACATTTTATAGATAATAATTAACAAGTTAAAATTGGGACGTTTGCAATTTTCTCTATGTGCACCTTTTTTTTGTATCGCGTAATATTGTAGGGTAATAAAGAGTCATTTATTGTGTTTTATTTATCTGAATATCATATCAATATACTAAACTAACTATTATACATATACTTACACTATTTTTTAATAAAAAGATAAGTAAAAAGAGAAGTAGATATAGACTCACAACACTCTAACAACTGGTAGCATGGTGTACGGTTGTGTCACTCTGAAGATGAGCTCTGGTTAAGTTCGAAACGCGTCAGTGTAGTGTGGTGGTGGTGATAGATGGGTTTGTGTGATTTGTGTGTGTTCTTACAGTGTGGAGGTGGAGGAACTGCATGAACACGCATATTTTGCATTAGCTTAGCTATCGTAAGGTCGCGGGTGAGCAAGGAAATTCTTTTAGTTCATCAAATTGATAAACAACCCCGGTGACACCCCACAGTATATGACGTTATTTGATACCGCTTCTGCATCTAATGGCTTACTGTGTAACCAGGTGTCTCCACCCTTCTATAGCGATGGGACAATTTCATACATGCCATGTGTGTAAGCTGTTACCTACATCGATTAAGCCCTTCGCCTGAAAAGATCGAACTGACGCGTGATCTTTATGTAAATATAAATTGGCGTGTTCCTTTCTACATATTATGTATATTTAATTCCATATAAAGATAGATGATTTCAGGATGGTATTATGATTATATCTGTTACTTGCGACTTCGCCTGCGGAGAATTCGTTTTGCTATCCAACGTGAATTTTGTATTTTTTCAGAAAGAAAGAAAGAAAGAACAAGAAAGAAAAAAATATATTAAAAAAATATAATATTCAATAGATGCTGTTATAATTATAAAAAAGTTCCAGCTCAGCATATTGCATAAAAGAGTAAAATAAAATAAAGAGTTTTCTATGTGTTATATCTGGCTATTACTATCTGCGCATCTAATTTAATTCAAGTCCTTTAGTAATTTTTGCTTGAAAGATTAAGAGGCATCTTAACGTCAACACAAGTATACCTACATATTTTTATTACACAACTTCGCAAATTTTTGCATTTGTATTATTATACGTAACTTCGAATTTTGTATTATAAGTACGAAGATTTAGGTTGACTTTGTTTGTTTTTATGAAGTAGTAATCTGTGTTACTACTTACTGAACCGATCCTAAATAAAAAAGCAACACAATTTCAAGTGGATATCAGAAACTATTTTGAAACTATCTTCATGTTTACTTGTAAATAATCAAAATTGTAATGGTATTGGAAATATTTTATCGATTTTAATAATAATTGTGATAACTGAGTGTAATTTTAAAATATCCATCTTTATTATTTTTTAACTGCGTGTACACCTGATTAGGTAGGGTTAAGTGAAACTAAGTTTCAGCACAATGTAACTGCAATCTAAAACCTTAATTCATACGCAATAAATTTTAATTTCATTTCAATGAAAAACATTGCAGAAAACTCGTTTTGTTTTCTTGATACATTTTTCAATCAGAATTTTGTAGTTCTCGCACCCCATTGAATAGTTGGTCGTCATCATTTTGCTCGATTTGTTCTCAATCCCCTGCAGTGTGCACAGTGTGCAGCGAGTGTTTAAGACTAGGTTATAAATACGCCCACTGAAATATTCTAGGGGAACCCTATTTTCTGTAAAGTTTTTTTTATTGAGGTTAGGAAAAGTAAATGTTGAATATTGTATTGGAAGAAAGATTTACCATTGACATATGAAGAAATTCGGCGATAATTTACTTCTAAGAAGTTCTATTTATATTGATAATGTACTGAAACAATAACTTTGCTCGCCCGCGACCTTATGATAGCTACATTTATGCAAGAAATGTGTTTTCATGCGGTTCCTCCACCTCCATATAGTAATCTAAGAACACACACAAATCACACAAATCCATATCAATCACCACACTACACTGTCATTGCATTGCCACTATACTGACGCGTTGTAGGTGATTGCTTCAGTTCATTGATATGGACCTCCGTAAAGTAACGCTTCATTCAATAAATTATATTAACAAATCAGATCTTTTTAGAAATTTCCTAAATTTTCCTATATTTATGTTCGGTGCACGAGTCTATACATATAGATAAGCAATAAGTCAATCTTTTATGCATTGTTAGATCAAAGATTGTTAGTTTAAAATAGTTCAGCAACAGTTATTCAATGTAAATATGTAGTTCCTTACAATTTGATTGTCACTTCCTGTTTTTTATTGCTTACTAGCTGGTGCCCGCGGATTCGCCCCCGGTGTAGTTTTTTTTTTAATTTTCTAAATCTTCTTTTATAAGAACCTTCTCCGGACAATAACAAACACAACAAAAAAGAATTAGCGAAATCGGTCCAGCCGTTCACGCGTGATGCCCTGACCAAGGGAAATAGGGATTCATTTTTACATATTAAGATTATGTAACAATATTTGATATATTATTTTTAACATTTTTGGTTGCTTGGTAACCTGGCCTTAAGACTAAAGTATTAGGACTTGTTGATATCCGATCGAGAAGTTTAATATTTTTCATCCCGTCGCCCCAGCAGGTGCGCACGACTATGATTTATGTCCCACTCAAACGGAAGAATGGGATTTTGGCTTGCTCCTGGTAAATTTATTTCTTTCTTTCGCGCAAAAGAGATTTAGATGAAATCAATTATAATATTTTGGATGGTGTAAAATGTAATAGAACATACGTAGTGGATTAAGTCTGAACATTTTAAATTTGGATATTTTGATTACTTACATTTTTTTTTGTAGTTTAAGTGCTGACAATAATTCTAATCCATGCAACGCTTGGACACACAGTTTATAGTCCGGCCAAAAATTTGCATAGAATCTTCCGTTACGAGTTATGATACTAATCATGACATGAGCTTGACTAATCAAGCAGCGAACCTGGATCTGTATATAGTAACTAATGTTGGTTGTAAAAAGGTTGATGGGTAAGATAGGGAGAGGGGAGACCAAGGCAACGGAATTTAAGCTGTGTTGAAACAGTAAGAAAATAGCATTTATCCCACAACCTTAACTTAAGTCTATAAGCATGAAACTTTTCAAGCGAATTCAGTAAAATCCTAGAATTTAAATTTATCTGCTGGATTCTAATGTTTCAAAAGTGGGAAAGCCGTCGGTTAAGTCCTATATAAGTCTTACTCCAAAAGTCATGACGTGCGGAACGCGTTACTCCAATTGACTACAAATACCTTGCGGGCTCGTCAAAAAGATAAGCCATGACGTATTCACGTTAATAGGAAACAATTCTCACAAGGGTAACAAATTGAGAAAAAGGGAGTTCACTGTTTGAACAGAAAAAACACAAATAGGGAAATCGAATACCATTTCCCATCTGATTTGGGATGCGCAATAAACAGCCGAGGGGACCGGCGTGCGTGTGTGCGTGCACGGGCTCGTGTGACTCAGAAAAAACGCCTTTTTGTTGTGATCATGACACTGAAATACTATGTAGGTATTTTAAAGTTGACATTTGGAAAGCGAATGAAAATACATGAAAACGATCCAAATAATTTGTTTCTGTAACGTCTGATAATAATGTTGTCGTCTAAAGTTTTCTACGACAGCATGGATGGCCCCTTTTTTATCTCTTCTGTTATTACTTATTAATTAGCATACAAATGTTTGTGTGTGTTTTTTTAATTATAAAAGTGGTAGTACTTACTGTCAAATTTAATCTCTTTCTCCTTAAATTACAGTCTTTTCAATAACCCATTTTTAAGTAATTGAAGCGAGAGAGCAGACCGAACCTGGAAACTAAATATAAAATTGCTTTTTAACCATACAGGCGCGTCGTGCTTTAAGCCAAGTAGATGTGGCCAACCCATTACCACATCTACTTGGATATTTTTCGAGTTAAGTATGTAAATGTATGTGTCCTTCTTGTAAACAAATGCGAAAATAAGTCATTTATTACCGTCCATAACAAAGCAAGACGAGATTAGTTTCTACAAAGGAGCTCACTTGAGTATCGCGATCGAGATGAAACGCGAAAATGAAATTTAAAAGCGTCCTTTTGTGTTAAAAGAAAATGAAGACAGTCTCGCTATGGAACAGTTTAAACTAGCTAATTGCGTCGAGAAAAATCCAGAGGCACACTGAGAGGCTTCAAACTTCGCAACGAGTTTCACCGACACCATTAAAACTGTGTTTGAGCTTAGACAAGCTCTGGCCAGTTCGGTAGGTATGTCATGATACCGATATTGTTCTTAAAGTTAGCTTTATTTGGTAATTTATTTGATTTAGTTATGGTAAACGTCTCAATATTTGACATACTAATGCCCAATAGAAGACAGCTTGCTCTCATCTCTATTGCTAATGACATAAAATTAAAGATGACAAACTACTATTGATCATTGCAGCAATCGGGCGTCTACCTTATTAGGTTTTTCAAAGTACAGGTTTGATAAATCGACATTGGTGTTAGATAGGAACTAAAGAAAAAAAATACCTACAACAAAAATTAAATCCTCATTATGATGTACGGTTAACGTCATAAATAAGTGATCATTTCTGTACCTTGTCGCTTTCAGTCGTTCGTTACACAATTTCGTATGGCTTCTCAAACATGACGTTAGTGACAAGGTACAAAAGTGATCTCTTATTTATGACGTTGGCTGTAGGTACTCGTGCCGTTTTACAGTTTTTGTATACGAAATCTGTCATTTGATTGCGATCGCGAGCGTCAGAAACGTTAGGCAATACGGCCTCTGGTTATATTATTCCGAATTAATTTCATATCACCTTGTATAATAAAGTTAAAAATAAAATTATAAACTATCTTTGTGGACTAGTTCGACTCCACTTGGTCGATTTTCAATATTTTTTTCCCTAACTTTTTATGACTTTTACATGAGCGAGCACATGAATCATCCAACTCATCGTTGCATCTCCACAACGCACGAAAAGTATCACCATGTATTCCAGAACATTAACTCTCCTCAAGATGGCCAGGCTAGTGAGACCCCTCTAAGTCCATATAAAATAGTAGGTAATTAGGCAACGGATGGGGCCAGGTCAAATTGGAGCTATTAAAGGCAGACACAATGTCTAAGTTGTGCAGGTACTTCGCATTGTCTTGGAATGGCATCTCTTGCGCTAGTAATGTAACTTGACGTTATAAAGTTTCTAATACCAGGGTATAAAGTTTCTGTTAAAAAAAACATTTATAATACAAGCTTTTTTTGCTGATTGTAGGTGCATTTTGTTGACTGCACTTGTATTCTCATTTTAGTTACCACTGTCGTCACTGTCCCAATAGTTGGCATCCTTAATCTTATGTCATTAGCAATAGAGATGACAGCAGGGTGTCGTCTATTGGGAATTAGCGTGTCGAGCACTCGTACGTTTAACTTATATTATTTTCAACCCCCGACGCAAAAAGAGGGGTGTTATAAGTTTGACCGCTATGTTTGTCTGTGTGTCTGTATGCCTGTGTGTCTGTGTGTCTGTGTGTCTGTCTGTCTGTGGCACCGTAGCTCTTAAACGGGTGGACTGATTTGAATGCGGTTTTTTTTATTGAAATCAGGTTTTCTAGCGATGGTTCTTAGACATGTTTTATCAAAATCGGTTCAGCCGTTTTTGAGATATCGAACTTTGAAGTGACAAAGTCGGGGGTTTTCCAACTTTTTGTTGGTAAAGTTAGGTTAGGTTAGGTTATTAGTGTAATAGTTCCGCGCTTATTTCGAGGACGAGACTATAATAACTTACTAAGTCTGAGCTATACACCAGTCACCAGTTTATACACCCTTCTGACCATATTCGGTCATCCAACATAAGAGATAGAAACCGAATGCCTACCTATGAATCTCTTTTTCACTTGATAAAGCATCACTATTGTTTCATTTTTATTGGCAAAACATATGCTCAACGAAATCTATGATTTAAAAAATTGGCTATACGAGTATGCAAGTGATCATGCTGTTGGAGTCATGGAGTAGTAGGTATAGTAGGTCAAATCTTGCAAGTTACAGCGGTCCAATTGACTTGAAATTACGTAAATCTGGTAGTGACATCTTGGTGGTCCTGCCAGGAGCGTCTCCGCAGGAGGGAACTCCTCAATGGTTAATAGTACCGACTTGAAATTTAGTACAGATACGTAGTTTAGACGACAATGCAAGTACAGTCAACAAAAAGTACGTTCGGAAAAAAAAGCTTGTATTAAAAATTATTTTTTTAACAAAAACTTATTACAAGCATTATAATTATTTGCAGTGTAGGTAATGTAACTATTTTTGCTCGGGTGGAATCTTTCAACTCAAATTTGAAGTGGATATCTTCAACCGATTGAGCTGAAAATTTTAAACGAATGTATAAATTCGATGACAATGCAATATTATTATAACATGGAGCTGATCTGATGATAAAGCTAGCGGGTGACCATAGGAACACTGTGATAAACGACACGACCGCATCGAGTCTGGACTCGATTGTCGTCTTGACGAGTAGTTTGGTAACCAGGGGCATGAAGTACAATCAGCAAAAAACAAACTTATATTAGAAGAATTTTAAGAAAAACTTTTACTGAACTGTTTACGGAACTCGCACTTGACCACTTTTTCTTATTTTAATTCGAAAAGTTTGTATTCCTTCACAGCTCAAGACCTCAGGCTTCGTATAGTCATGTTGTTTAACCACTAGGCTATACCTATACGTATCGTGGAATGGAAAAATCCTTACTCTGTATTTCTGTCTGTCTGTCTGTTTATTATCTCTTCACGCTTAAACCGCTGAATCGATTAAGATGACATTTGGTATGGGGATAATTTGAGACCTTGGAAAGTATATAGAATAGTTTCAGCTCGAAAAATTACTTTCCGCGGCATCGCGATTTACGGTTAATTAAACAACTGTACTATTTTCATAAGGCTCTGAAATACGCGAACCACAATCTCAAAGATAATTAACCATTATTGTATTTTATATCTATTTTATATCGTTTTGTGAAGTAATTCTGTTAATACCTTTGTCATTTTAAGACGGAAATAATGAACTGAAGAGCAGATTTTCCTGAGAACAACCAACCTTCGGCCAGGCTTTTAATTTTGGAGTCAACACCTCAATCGACAAGGTACAAGCATAAAACATTTTAATAAAATTAACAGTGGGAGAAAAATACCTACTCAGAAGGCTTACTCATTCTCAAAATAACAACTGTGGGATGTTTATAAAATTTATTCTGATAAATGAGTACCGGTGAGGCACAGGCTTTCTCTCCGAATGAGAGGGATGGGGCTGTAGTTCCCACGTCAACACCGTAGTTGATTTCTATTATTATTTAGCTTTTATATAATTCTCAATGTTGTGTGTATGTTTAGGTCAAATCTTGCAAGTTTACTTTAACTCACTTTCAGTATATGATTGATTATTTGGAGTCTTTTTGTATTTTTTATTTCAACTCCAAATTTGTTACTTTTACGGTCATCCCGTAAAACCATATTGAAAATACAAACTGAGACATGGATGCACAGAAAAACCAGAAAAAAAGACCAGCGCTGGGAATTGAACCTGGGTGCGTGCATTCCGTGCTGCGTGCCATACCCCTACACTACTACTGGACAGGAGTACAGACACAAATTTCTCCTATGCACCCATATCTCAGGTTGCTTATTTCTACTACGCTACTTAAGCAGCTATCAGTAGCCGTATTGGCTTGAAAGATAGCACTTGAGAGGTATATAAGTGAACGGAAATGAAAGTACAGTCAATTAAAAGTACAGTCAGAAATAATTTTGTATCAGAAATAAAATTTTCAACAAAAACTTATTTTGTACCTACTTAATTGACTTCCGTCCAGTAAGAGGTTTTCATTCATTCGATAAGAAGTAGGTACTTACTTTCAATTAAACTTTTAATGAATCTTTTCTTAGTTTAAGAAGCGGGCGATCAATAGGTACTAGTCGTATAGTCAGCAGCAGAAGTTAGTATCCAATCAAAACTAGTATCTGTAATAGAAACCAAAATCGAAGCCGGATTTTGGTATCATTTCAGTTTCGCTAACTTAATTCGACGGGGATTCTAGAGTATATCTTTTTTAATAATAATAATAATAATAACGGTCTAATAGCGATTTAAACGGCCTAATAGCGAAGAGTCTCGACCAACATCTCAAGAGATTCTCGCTAGATGGCTGGATCAAGGGCCAGATACACAAGGCGGTACTTCTGGACACGGCACGCATCGTCCGGAGGTTCCTCACTCTGCGGCCCTGACCACCGGGAGCTTGGGCCCTACCCCGTTACCGGCGGCAAACTAGGTTAGGTTTTTATAATATTTTTATTTTGTATGTACTTTTCTGTATTTTACTTTTTAGAGCTATTATAAAAACCTAAACCTAAGAATGAAAGAAAAATAAATAACAATAATAATTGACAATAATAATAATAATTGACATTTTATTTAAAGTTAGCGACCACTCTCATTGAATCAGGCTTACTTATTAATGGAGCTCCCTAGGTCCCCAGACTTTCAGACTGGCTTGATCAAAGAACCAACATCATTAATAATATTGTTAGTGAAAAATATTGAAAACGAATAAACGAAATAACCGATTCGGTAGGTAAGAAACGAAGCAAATGTAGTTTAGAACGATGGCTACAACCAGGGCTTTTCTACAAGAAATGCTGGCACTGCGGCTGAAGCAACCGAGAGCGGGATAGTAGTAAAATACCTGAGTCTGGATTCAGCATACAATTACGGTGCTGTCGGTTTTGAGACTCTGGATCTATGTGGCGCACACAATATTGTTAAAGAAGTGCAAAAGCGCCTGGTTGACATTACTGCAGACCAAAGGGTTAACAACTATCTCTCTCAACGAACTGTCATTGCTATTCAATAAAGGGACTGCTGCCAGCCGCTTGGGCACCATGCCACGCACGGACCTTTCTAGGGTTCCATTGTCAACTAGGAATCCTTATAGTTTCGTCATATCTGTCCGTCTGTCTGTCTGTCTGTCTGTCCGCGTGTAAGCTCAGACACCATTAGTAGGTACTAGAAAGCTGTAATTTCGCATGAATTATATCAGTCACGCCGACGGTGTGTCTGACACGCTCTTGGCCGGTTTTTATTTTAGATTTAATTTAGTATTAAGTTTTTAACTTTGTAATTATTTTATTACGTGTGATTAAGTTATAAATCTTTACATTACTCGTACATAATAATAATAACAAATTTCATTATAATCCATTCAGTCATTTTAGCTTGAACAAATGTATGCTCATTCACAAATTTAATCATTTAATAGTCGTAAGTATTTATTAAGTAGAAGGGCTAACATCATAAGTTATTCTCAGCAATTACTACTACTACTACTAATTACTAGTCTATTGAGATTTATGGACTAACCATTTATAAATAAGACTTTAAAGTCCAGTCTAAAATGAATGGGCGCACATTGGCCGCATTAGTTTAAGGGTCGGCCCGGAAAAGGGCGTCCGGTTATAAATGTCCGGTCGGTCGACGGGATAACAACATCAACCGTACAATTTAATGTGACTTATTCACATTACATTTGGCTTGGTTATTTGGTGATTTGGTTTATTTATGCCCTGGTTGGTGCTTTCTTCTGACAGACGATTGAACTTGATAATATTTGGCATTGGAAGGATGATTTGCTACACTTAGCCTCCGGCTTCGTTTTCGTGGGCGGTGGGCATTGACGTAGATTCTATGTACCTACGGCACTAAGTAGATTGTCTGTTTGGAACAAAACGCGCAGCGCATCAATCACCCATATTACTTAATTGACACAACCACAAAAGTAACGTAACGTAACGTAAAGGTTCACAAATCCGCGCTGTAAACAAATTTTGTGCGCCGTTTTGATGTAAGAAACATGCAGTTTAGTTATAGGTACATAGACGTCGTTGGCGGTGGGCCATTTTAGAGCAGGCATTACATTGGATTACACGTTTGACGCGTTACTGAAGCGCGAACGCGTTAGTAAGCGTTAATGAAGTAAATTAAATTAAGATTGGTTTTTTGGAATCTTTTTGTATTTTTGATTTCAATTCCAAATTTTTACCTTTACGGTCATCCCGTAAAACCTTAATTGAAAATACAAACTGAAATATAGATGCACAGAAAAACCAGAAAAATAAGACCAGCACTGGGAATCGAACCCAGGTCCTCGGCATTCCGTGCCGCGTGCTATACCGCTACACCACTGCTGGACAACGGTACAGA
Source organism: Choristoneura fumiferana (assembly GCF_025370935.1). Classification (NCBI taxonomy): domain Eukaryota; kingdom Metazoa; phylum Arthropoda; class Insecta; order Lepidoptera; family Tortricidae; genus Choristoneura; species Choristoneura fumiferana. The sequence goes on from NC_133477.1 coordinate 12,491,869, forward strand.
CACGAAATTCCCCTATGCACCACATATCTCAGCTTGTTTGTTTCTTATTTAGCCACTTAAGCAGTAACGCTAGCGACATCTATACCGTAGCCCATATCGAGAAACTTTCAGCATTCCATTGGAACTAACCGCTCACCCGGACAAGAGATATCGTTATTAAGCAATCAAATTAAGATTGTTTTTTTGGAATCTTTTTGTATTTTTTATTTCAATTCCAAATTTTTACTTTTACGCTCATCCCGTAAAACCTAAATTGTACAATTTCAACGGTTCCTTATAAATGTCGGCGGTCGGTCGTAAAAGCCGCCAGATCACGTAGTTGCTAGGCATATTATGAAATGGCGCCATTTCATATTTGACTGGGTGGCAAACGAGCAAATGGGTCTCCTGATGGTAAGAGATCACCACCGCCCATAAACATCTGCAACACCAGGGGTATTGCAGACGCGTTGCTAACCTAGAGGCCTAAGATGCGATACAATACAAGACAAAGACTCTTTATTGTACAACAGACATAGTAAGCGATACAGAAAACAGATACACAGAGAAAAAATTACAAGGTGAGCAATAGGCGGCCTTATCGCTGGGATACCTCACGTGCCAGTAATTTCACCGGCTGTCTTACTCTCCACGCCGAAACATAACAGTGCAGGCGCTGCTGCTTCACGGCAGGATTAGCGAGCAAGATGGTGGTAGCAATCCGGGCGGACCTTGCACAATGCCTAAAAGTTGGCCAGGCATATCACGATGTGCCTGAGAAACAATACGGCAGATATATTAGAGCAATGCATTCGTCGATATTCCTAGCTTTATACCGGGCACATCGTGATATGCCGAAAAAAAGAAAAATTTAGGTACGTACGACGAGCGAAGCGAGGAGTGGTTAGTATGAATTGTGATGTGGCCACAATGCACGAGCCGAGCGAGCGAAGCGAGCGTGCCGCGGTAGTGCCCGGGTAAGTGCCAGAACCGATATGGCGGCGTTTCATGATATGCCTAGGAAGTTCATGATCTGCCTAAACTGGCCAAATCATGAAATGGCGGCGTTTCATGATATGCCTAGGAATTTCATGATCTGCCTAAAAGTCACTAGGCAAATCGTTAAACGGTGAGTTTTGAACGATATGGCGGATGCCCCTTAGCTAATTCATGAAATGGCGCCATTTCACGATATGCCTAGGAATTTCGTGATCCGGTGGATTTTACGATCGGCCGCCGACATAAATATAAACGTACCTACATACGTAAGTACTTAAGTTTCCAAAATGGGGAATATTCAGGTTCACTCATGTTATGTGAGCCAACATAATGAAGAAAACCAGTCTCACTTAAATTACTTCTGACATTACAAACAAAAGTCGTGAGCACGTTTGTTTATTGCGAAACCTATTGTATCGCATAAAGTGTTTCAATTGCGCTTGCTGTATTGTTCCTGAAACTCAATAATTGGTGTTCTCCTTCATTGTTCTGCTATCTAAGCTGCATTGTACTGACTGAGGACTATTCATTATTTGCCCATGAATAAAGAAAATACATTGCTTTGAGTATTACTCTTTACATTTTCCTAAAGTTCTAGCAGAACTCTAAATAAAATGACTTTCAGACCACAAAGGGACTTTTTTATTCGGTTGAGTGGTTCCAAAGATTACCCTACTAAGGAGGAAACTTAACTTAGTGCAAGCATTTTCATCTTTTGTTTGTAGCTGTTAAAGGCAATTATCATTTCCAGAATTCAAAGGAAACGAGATTCGTCAACAAAAGAAGACAATTGACGTAAAACTACGCTAACCCACCGTAACTTTCGTTTACTGTAAGGAAAGATTTTCTTTCTGCTTACTCCATTGAAGCAAGGAACAGATTGTTGAAACTGAAATCTTAAGCTGATAGAATATGTATCGGCACTTAGCGGATAAAATTCGAAAACAACGCCTGCAGCGTCTGGCAGTCTCAAAGAAAGTTTGCCGGTATCAAAACTTTGAGCTGTGATTAAAAACAAACAGTAGATAATGTTTTAATTCTGTGGACAATCGTGACAGTAATTAAAATAGAAAACCTAGAACTCCAAAAACCATAAAAGGGTGACAAACAAAAATAAATGCAATTAACTGGCCATGACGGCAATAACATATTTGCATAAAATCTCAACCGAGATGCAAAAGAAACCCAACACCATTTTCAATTTGAATATTTCATATTTTAGTTATTAACTCTCTTGTTTACATAGTAAAGCCGAGCTTCAAAGCACCATTTCAAAGAGGAAAAATGTCTTTAGTTAATGGTTAAGTTTACATATATTTTGCATTATTCGCATGCCCGCTTAAAACACAAGGCGGCCCGACACTTCTCCCCCGGAGGGTGTTCTTGTAGTTTATTGACATTTACTTTCCGAGGGTAAACAGGGCGACAGTGGCTGTCTGTCTCCGCCTTGACTTCCCACAAAATGCGACTATTCCGTGCTTACCGCACTGAGGGAACTCGAGCAGCGTGCTCGAGTCATGGGAAAGAGAAATGAAAAGTATGCAAAGTATTTGAGCTCTTTTATTGAATCCACGTGCACGTTTTGGCGCTATAACTCCGAGATTATTAGACCAGATACGCTGCATGCATTATATTTGGAATATGAGCTTATGTAAAAACAAAGGCTGAGAGGGAAGGAAATACTAAGAAATATACTGTGTTTGTTAATGAATCGATATTTAGAGCTAGACGTGTCTGTTTTCTCTAGCGTTGCGATATTTTAGTTTTAAAAATCGATAGATGGACTCGAGAGCCATTGTTATCCGATTACAAAGAGACCGAGGCTAATGCAATATGTATCAGCATTCAGTATTGACGCTGACCCTTTCAACCCGCCGTCTTGAGGCTACTTATGAGATTCCAGCACTCTTCGTCTGCCCTTAAGTTTCAAACTGTTGAATTTTTCAGGTACATAGTTAAGCATACACGCCGAGAAGTTGTGGCACTCAGTGTTCGTAACGCGAAGTTTGTACTTACGTTATGGCTCTTGTGATTAGGCTAACTTGTAAGAAGATTACCCTAATGGATGCTTAAACTTTACGCACTAATTTTGTTTACACGCTGCTCTCAGATGTTAGTCTTTATGTAAGTTTAAGTACGGGTTTACGAATGAAATGTTTCGAATAAGTATAAACTATATCAGTAGTTAAATTCCTTTTACAGATATTAACAAAAATTAAGTTGATTGAATGATTGAATACACACATATAACTAAGTACATTCGAAACCCAAGTTATGTAGAATGTCATTATGTCGCTTACATCTTTTCTTTATTATTATCTTCATTTCTTAAAATATTCTAGCAAGATTAACATTCATTTATTTTAATTTTACCTAACTATGGAGATGATAGCAAGACAAAGAACATTTTTTGAATGTGCCACTCAGCGAATAGATTAGCGTTCGTCAAAATGATTGCTGCTTACTTCTATTTTCATCATAATCTTTGCTGTTTAAGACGGTCGAAGATATATCTGGAAAATTTTGAAATATATATTTCAGAAAGCCTGTAAGTAGGTACCAATCAATATAATAGGTGTGTAATGATCGGTATAATAACTTTAGATATAATATTTTAACTGATATAACAACATTTGATATAAATAATTTAAAAGACAGGAGCTTCACAGAACTCTAACCTAACCCTAAGTAAATCAAATCGAATTAATAACAATAGAAATATTTTTGGTTTTGAGGACAAAATTATATCAATTGTTGTTATATCCTTCGAGCGGCACCCCGCTCGCGGGTCACAACCCAACCCATACAGTGCCAATCTAAAATTTGGCTTCGGAAACACCAGTTGGCTCGACTACAAGTAGGGTAATAACAACCAGAGCTATAAACTCTAACCGTCAATCCCACTCGGCATAATGGTTCAGTAAGTGAGCATTTGTTCTAATATCTGTGATAAATGCATCGAACCCTTGAAATCCCATTGGCTAGAAATATACTTTTGGTACGCTTCTCTTTAAAACTGAAGTTTGAAGAAACTTGGAAGCGAATTTATTTAATATGCAAGTAATATTAAATGAATTTTGAATATTTTAGAAGATATATTTAGTATGGTTTGTCTGAATACCCTTCCTAAGGTATTTTTAATGGTATTTTTGATCAAATTGAAGTCACACCCTTGATACGGTAGACTGAATAGCCATAAATGTATGAAACATTCGTCAACCACAATTATAATCCTGAAAAATATTTATAGGAATGTTCAATTGTTCATTCAAACTTACCCAACGACGTCCTGCTGAAAATTTCTGGATTAAATCTTAAAACACCCTGTATGTAAGAATAGCATTCACATTGACGAAAAATCTCATGTAGATTCAGCTCGCACTTATCTTTATTTATAATTCGATAGTAAAATAATCATGCAGTTTGTATTGCAGTTAGGGCCATGAAACGATTGCTGCGAGTGTTCATAATTTTAATGGCTTACGTTCATTTTAGCAATTATTTTACTATTTTAGCTGCTATTTTGCACGCTTGGCCTCTAGAGAACAGTCTATCTCATGTACATAAAATGTATGTACCTTCATGTTAATATGACTTCATTTAATAGCGATCCAATGTTCGTAATAACCTAACCAACAAAAAGTTGGAAAACCCCGACTTTGTCACTTCAAAGTTCAATATCTCAAAAACGGCGGAACCGATTTTGATGAAACATGTCTAAAAACCATTGCCAAAAACCTTGGTTTCAAATAAAAAAACCTGCATTCAAATCGATTTACCTGTTTAAGAGCTACGGTGCCACATACATACACACATAGCAGTCAAACTTATAACATCCCTCTTTTTGCGTCGGGGGTTAAAAAGAAAGTAAAAAAACTAAAACTATCCCAGTATCAACGTTAGTTCCAAATATAAACGGATGTGTCAATGCCAATGTTTACTGATCGTGATAAATTGGGCAACACGAAACTCTTATTTCGGTGTGACCTCCCCATCATGTGGACTTTTTTCAAATCTCCAGTGAATTTTCATATGCGCAGTACAGTTCACAGCTTAAGTTTTAATCTTTATTTGCATTTTTATACAATGCCTTATTTATTAGGTACCTAAATTATTCTAGAATAATGAGAACTGTATTTAATAGAAACTTCCGATATGAAACAGGTTTCAAGCCATCTGCCAGACATAGGTACTTACATATATTCGTGACATAGATAAACTGTGCGGTATGATTGATTAAACGTAGCCAAAGCATCAGGTGGGTCGTTAGATAGCGAGAGGCTTAATGTTTATCCCAGATGACACTTATTAAACGTTAAAACAATAGGGACAGTGTAAACTACGCATCCATACTAATATTATACTTAAATGCGAAAGTGTGTGTGTTTGTATGTTTGTCCTTCTTTGGCACAGTTTATGGGCCAAAAGTTACATAGGCTATTTTTTATCCCGGAAAAATGAACAGTTCCCGAGGGAACAGTGCGCGATAACCGAATTCCACGCGAGCGAAGCCGCGGGCAAAATAAAGCTAGTACATTAATATACATATTTTGGAATGATACACTAGCACATCACGAATCAGGCATTTTATAAAGCTAATCTGGTCCTATGAACAGGATAACAGGCATCAAGACAAATTTTATAATAATTATACTATTACACTACAACGCGGGTAAATTTGAAAAAGCCTTCATATTCTTGAAAAATGTGATGAGATGACATTATAAGCTAACGTATAAATCTTTCTCGACGTGTCTCGAGCTAATTATGTCATGTAAGTATCGATATGTGTGGTGCGTGTGCGAATGAATGCGTGAGTGTGTGTGTGTGCGATGAGTCCGTCGCTTATATTGCTTGTATGTATAGTATTAGTATTATTTTCTGTAGACAGGTAATAGGTATCTCATTTCCGTACTGTTTATTACGTAGTGTTCAATAAAACTCATTGTATTGTTTTTATATGCGTTTGTCAACTTGGCCCGAAAAATTGTGCACCGCAACTTAATACCCATGTGCGACATGAAATGTACCTACATGTTGATTGGGGTATTTCTATTACATTTCAAAGTTCCATACTATTCAGCAATAATATCCGAAAACTAAAATGGTAGCGGACTAGTGCCTTCAAAGTTCCCTCCTACGGTCGACTGCAAAGGCGATGATATTCTCTCAGATAAAAGCTTACTCGCCTAACGTTCCTCTAAACCAGGCGTCCTACTGCCTCCATAAACAATTTAAAGATTCTGTAATGCATCCGCTTAACATAAATAATAGCAGAAAACTAAAATGGCGGCATGTAGGTCTGCTGGCATCGGGTGGTGATAGAGGCTGCGTCGGTGCCAAATTGCCCTGTGCGCCTATCATTCGAATTACGTCCATGCTGGGTGTACAATATTTATAAAATTATATCACCAAGATTGTTGAGTCAGGAGATTAATTTTTTGACGGCCTCACGTATATCTGCTAAATTTATTAAATCCAGAGCCATAATTATAAGGTTAAACATGTTACACATGTGTGTGTGCTCTTGAGGCATGATGTTTATTTGTAAGTAGGTACTGATGCTGAAACTTCATTTTGGCTTTTTGTATTCAATTTCACTGTTATAAACGTTAGATTACCTTGGAAAATGTCCATACTTAATACCTGTGCTTTCTGTACGGTTTACTATGTGTTGGTGTTCAATAAAGAGTGATTATTGTTGTTGTAAGTGCATCTCTTATTTCAGGGTTTCTCAAAGTGGGGTACTCGACAGTAGGGGGTTCGCGACAAGGTTTACGAGATGGTGGCTGCGAAACTGGCAAGATGATTAAGATTGGTTTTTGGAGTCTTTTTGTATTTTTGAACTCCAAATTTGTTACTTATTTGTTTGTTATTTGTTGTTGTTTGTTTCAGTTTGTATTTTCGTTGGCAAGACGATTCTTACCTATATTTGTTACCTTTTATTGAAATAAATAATATACATTATTATTAATAAGTTAACAGGGGTACGTGGAGCCATAAGTTTGAGAAACCCTGTCTTATTTTATTTAATATTTTGAATTTCTAAGTCAAGCATGCAAAGGTTTAGATTACCGATGTACATAGGTACTAAAGTAGGTAAGTACAGTCAAGTGCAAAGCTCAGTGTACTAAGTTTACAAATATCATCTTTGATTCATATTAGGTAGGTTTGAAATTTTGATAATCAATATTGAACGCGGGTCTTACAAGATTAATTGACCTTTCTTGCATTTTATGACGTGTAGGTAAGTATACCTACACCATAGAGGACATAAAAAATGTTTAGCTCATGATATTTTCATTTTAAAGATATGATAACTTAACCAACAAAAAGTTGGAAAACCCCCGATTTCGTCACTTCAAAGTTCAATATCTCAAAAACGGCTGAACCGATTTTAATGAAACATATCTAAGAACCATCGCTAGAAAACCAGAATTCAAATAAACCTGCATTCAAATCGGTCCGCCTGTTTAAGAGCTACGGTGCCACAGACAGACAGACAGACACACATAGCGGTCAAACTTATAACACCCCTCTTTTTACGTTGGGGGTTAAAAATCGCAAAGTAATGCCTGATTCAATAAATTATAGATAATCTAAGCCTGTACGAGCACATGCGTGCATTCACTGCTGCATTGAAATCTATTTCACATTTTTCCCAATTTGTGATTTTTCCACGCCAAAGCATTTAAATAGGATTGGTGACTTGGAAACAATTGATCTACTCGCTCGCGTTACCATTACAAAATGTTTTTTTGTTGATTGGGTTTAAAATCGGTTTTTAATTCCTTTTGATAAAAAGTCGTGAGTTTCGATGGATAAGTAGTGCAATAAGCAATAAAGCAACATGAATTGCCTTATATTTTTGCTATTAACTCGATTATCTTCAATGAATTGACTAGGGTACCATGTACCATAGCTCAATGAAGAGATTGAGGGTCGACAGCGTGCAGTAATGCGAACAATCAATCACACAACACGCTGTGTACAATTCGCTATGTGTATTCCGTACAAAATAATGTGTAATATAATTAGCCGTGAATCATTTAGAACCCAAGGAGAACATTACACATGAAGCAAGGGCTTAAAGACGACGCCAATTAAACATTTTACTATGTATTTGTAAAAAGATTAAGAACCTCGGTTTGTATACTTACGGGTACATTCATATTGACTTCAGATACGTAGACTCCCAGTCCGCAAATACAGAAACTGAATTCCTGCGCTCGCTTTGACGACGAAGGTCGTACGTTTCCTGTGGGTTGCTACGTAATCGCACCTGCTTTTGCACTCTTGTGGTATAAAATTCCAAAAGGCCTTTGCTGTATGAAATACCCCGACTCTTTTGTAACAGAGTCCTTTGCGTTTGTATCAATGTATGTGCTTTTATAGCAGCTTGGTCGGATTTTGGTGCTTATGCTTTGCAACGGGGTAATTTGTAGCTTACTTGAAAGTTTTAAGATGGCGAGAGAGGCTGACTTTTATTTGCTTTTTGCATATCTATTTAAGTATGTATATATCTATATAATTATATTTATCCGTTGCTTAGTACCTACCCATAACACAAGCTTTGCTAAGCTTACTTTGGGACTAGGTCAATTGGTGTGAATTGTCCAGTGTTTTTTTTTTTTCTGGACTGTAAATATTCTAACTGTTTATTTAAGATACAATTAAGCAACTTATCATCATCATATCAGCCGTAGGACGTCCTCTGTTGGCCTCCCTTATAGACCTCCAGTTGGTTCCAGGTTGTTTGTTGACTTGAGCAACAGCAGCTTATCTATAGATTAATAATTTTCTGAATTTGTCATGTCATAACTAATTACTAGGTATTTTACTTATATAAATGATGATTTACATTTACTCAATCATAGGATTAATGTAAGAGTGTACGAGTATGTTCATGCAATTTTTTGTACCAAGATAATAAATAACAACACAAAGAAATGGTGTTACCCGAGGTGGGGGTGAAGCGGATTTCCGATTGCCTATTGGAGAGGGCTGCAGGCGTGGATAGAGCCAGGCTAGTTGCCATATCCAGGCCGGAATCTGGGGCTTGGTTACACGCACTTCCTTCTCCTCACATAGGAACGCTCCTCGACGACGACTCCTTGCGGGTGGCTGTTGCTCTTCGCCTGGGCTGTGATGTTTGCGAACCTCATATATGCATCTGCGGCACTATGGTTGAGAGCAACGGTCATCATGCATTTAGTTGTTGTCGTTGTGTGGGAAGATTTCCGCGCCATCACGCGCTCAATTAAATAATAAGAAGGGCCCTGGTTTCAGCTAACGTCCCGTGCGTGCTGGAGCCACCAGGTCTTAGTCGGTCAGATGGTAAAAGGCCTGATGGGATGACCTTGGTGCCATGGCAAAAGGGAAAGTGCCTTCTCTGGGACGCTACCTGCGTCAGCACTTTTGCAGCCTCGCACCTGGGTCGAACTACGAGGACCGCGGGAGCTGCTGCGGAATCAGCGGCCCTTAGGAAGCGCGAGAAATATTCAGCCCTCGCCAATTACATATTTGTTGCGCTTGCGGTGGAGACGACCGGTTGTTGGTGCTCGGAGCTAAGTTGTTTTTTAAAGAGGTAGGACGCCGGCTGCGGGACCGGGGATTAGACTCTCGCTCAGAGTCGTTCTTGATGCAAAGGCTATCTATCGCCGTTCAACGCGGGAACGCGGCAAGCGTGTTGGGCACCTTTGCGCCAGGAACGATTCGAGGCGGTCTTTTTTTATAATATAAAAATATTATTTAAGTTAGCTAGTGGATTTATTATTTAGTAGTATTTAGCTCTTAGGTATATGATTGTATTTTCTATAAGTTTATATTCTTAAATAAATTTTCCCCGTTCGTTACCCGAAAACGATAATTATATATGCAGGGACAAAGTTACAGAGACCCAAAAATCAAATTATGATAAGTAGCATTTTCTTCTAAATTTTGACATATTTTTGAATAAAATGCGGAAATAATCTTACATGAATATTTTTAATTCTCCTTTAACCCATATTATTCTTTCATCACTGGTTTCATTACTTCCCACTAACCGTTTTTGGCCTCCTGCCTAAAGCAACTGCGACGAGCTTACCTATTAGCTGTTCGATTTGGAATTTCTTTTTGTGTCCGACTGTAGCCGGCGCATTTTTTCAGCCTTCTGTAATTGACAGCACCCCGCGTTGGTCCCTGAAGGGCATGTAACATATCGTTCGGAATATTTCTCCGAGGCCTGTTGTGCCGTCACTTCCGGTCCCGTCCCCACCGGAACCGGAAAAAGCGATAAATCATCTGCCATTGTCGCCAGCGCCCAATTGACATTGATTTTTCTACGTGCGTGCTGGTTTTGTTTGATTGTGTTGTATTGTGTTAGGGTAGGCGCTTTGACTGAATTTATTACCTAATCAAACGTGTGAATGGGTTTGTTTGGTTGTTGTAGACCAAGAAATATTTGCTGATGCTGAGGGAATACTAAGCTTTATTTTGGCTAGATGCCATTGAAACAAGACTGTAGATTATTGTAAAAATTGTGATATATTCTTTGTTAAACTATGAATATTTAACTGTACAAAATACATGGTGTATCTAATTTACATTTTCAATATCATTAACAAAATTATAAGTTTTTATAAAACATTATTCAATGGCAGGCGACGATCGGTCATTTGTGAGCGCCTTCCTTAGCTTCACCGTGGCGAATTGTTGAGGCCTGCGCAAAAAGTATGCCTTAAAACTATTACTATAACTTTGTGGTAAATTTCTATCCATTTGCCCTTTTTTTAGTTACTCAAAACATAACGAAAACGATTTCATATTTTTATTTTTATTAATTTGTATACTAATATGGCCTTAAGTACTTGTAAGACAATGCATATAAAATTTTATAAGGCTATAATTTAATTAACGTACAGTACCTATACAACATGTCTACGTACTACAAAATGTCAACATAAATCGTAAGAGTGGTAAAATAAAACAAAACATAACAAAAACCTGTCAAACTATTTGTAGACGCCAGTTTCGCGTCCCCACAAGTCGTACCAGGGCCCGAAAGTGTGACCATCTTCAGGAAGATCGTTACCTTCGGATCTCTTGAGCAATTTAGTTCGAGGCAGCAACTGTGGTCGTTGTTGCTTCAGAGCCTCGTTGAATTTTTGATCATCAGACTCGCTGTAAGGGCCTTCAGTACGTCTATCCATCAAGCGCCTGGATTCCAATCTGGCCTCTTCTTGCCGTATTTTAGTTTTCTCAGCTTTTTTAGAATCTGTCTCATAATCGTACCGTGATACACGTCGTTCTTGGTCACTGAAATAAGATATGTTTGACTCATAGTATCTGTCTTCCCTTCGTCCATTGTACTGTAGCGAACTGTCATCGTAACTTCTTGGCGTTCTGTTTCTAGATCTTGGGTCCCGGTTGTCTTTCGGGTTTGTAAAATCCTTCCTACCATTATGACGCCGATCTAGTGAGTAATCGATTCGTGGCTCTCTGCTTTCATATGGCCTTATATCTTTCTTAGGCGTCCGCATTTCGGCTTGGGGATATTCTTTTTTATGGTGTCCGTTTTCAAAATTCTGCTGCTGTCGCATTTTTTCTTCTTTGCTAGAACGTTTTTTGTTATATTTTAAAGTACCTTCGTCATGTCCATTGTACGAGTTATCGTTTCTTATTTCATTATTGTTTCGTTCCGTAGGAATGCCGTATCGATCAGTGACCGGTTCATTATCCTTATATTTCAATGTTTCTGATGACGCAGAAAATGTTTTGATTTCCTTTGAATTATCTTTAAATGTTTTAAATTCCATCGTTTTCGGTGGAGAGTGCTCATGTGAAGATCTTTTGGCTTTGTCAGAAGATAGTGTAGCACGAACATGAGGTTTAATAGGAGTGACTTCAATCTCCTCAAATTCTGGCATGTATACATTTTCTTTTCGTGTCTTGATGTTATCTTCCATGGTTTGTGTTTGACGGCGTTTATCGAGTTCTTGTTGTTTCCTGGATGTCATGTGATCATCCACTATGATACAGTCATACGGATCTGTACTAGATGCAACTGAGTTATTATCGGAATTACTATCATTATCATATCTCTGTAATATTTCGCGCCGTTTCACAGTTTTCATTACAAAACCATCTCCGTTCTCGTCATTGTAGAAACTGTTCTCAAAATTAGTTTTGATAGTGCTGGTATTTGTTAAGTCCGAATGCCGGGACTCATTACGAGGCACCACTTCCTCCAGCTTTTCTTCAGCTATAACTTTTTCAGATGTAGATTTTTTGTTCATCGCATGGTTTTGATGGTATACTTCGTTGCTTTTCCTGCTTCTTTCTAGCCGGTCTTCATTTTCAATTGAACCCAAACTTTTTGCCTGGCGTATGCCATTGGTAACTTTAATATCTTTCCTATCAATCGTCTCCTTAGGCCGGGACTGACCGTTTTCAATAGGCGGTGTCTTCTCTGGACTAGCTTGTTTCCTTGCATCGGGTATCTCAGGGGCAGGTCGCAACTCCTTTTTGATTTTAACGAAAAGCTTCTTTTTATATTCAGGGACAGTATCAACAATATCTCTGTGCTGCCAAAGCGACATGCCTTCCATTATCTCTTCGTTGGTAGTTCGGCCAAATTTCCAAAAAGATTTGGTCCTTTTAACTCTTTGCGAATCCTTATCCATGTCTAGCATACTCCTTAGCATCAATTGTTGATCGTCCGTCAAGTATCCATTTGCGTTGTTCTGTTTCGGACCTCTCTTCAAACTTTGAGTTTTAAGTAAGTAAGCTTTATGATCGTTGGTATGTTGAGCAGATTTACTATGAAAAAAAAAAACAGAAATGAAACAAGCACTACTATGAACTGTAGCAACATAAAATACAAGCAGAACTCTAAATACATCAAACTAATGAGCGTGAATGGTTCTTACCTGATAGGTACGCGTAAGCGTTGAGCTTCTTCATCGCTGTAGTCGACATCTGGTTGAGGCGGAGGTTCGTTTGAGAAGCCAGAGTCGTTGGAGCTGTGCAATGAAACGTTGCCAACAGCACCAACTGCCGACACTACTGTTTTTGCTGGGCCAGCTTTGTTTTGAGCCATCTGTTGTCAAAAGTTAAATAGTGATTAAACTATCAAGGATAAGAAGAACACTTGATACATATGGGTGCTTTCAGACGAAAATATTTACAACTTACCTGAGAACGCATGGGCAACGTTTGTGGTCCAAAAGTTCTTGTTTCGATGACTGCGTGCGTAGTGAAGCTTGCAGCAGAAGTAGAGCTCTTTATAGCGCTGGTGGCTACTGCAGCAGGTGTTGACGAATGAAATGTGGCACTAGCCGATGAGCTGAGAGCACTGGGTGATGGCGCCGGAAGAGTCGGAGGGAGGCCTGGAGAGCCGTTGCCAAGGCGACCCTGGATTGAACGATTACATTTGTGAAACTATCCGGGATAAAGCCTACGAGTATGATGATAGCAACTTTTGAGAAAACCTTTTAAAACGTTTTGCTCACACCTTTACACTTCTCGTAAAAATAAAGTTGTATAGTGTATTAGTGGCCCTTGCTACTTGACGTCTGGAGCGATTGCTCAACTCGCTAAAGCAAGTTTTTTTTTAATGTTTATACCAACCTTGTTAACATGATGAGCAGTGACAGTATCTCCAAACATGCGCGTCGGTGGATGTGCGTGAGCAGTCACAGCGCCGGGCTGCGCGTGCGTTACTGGGGCCGGCGGAGGTGCGTCCCCAGGAGTTTGTACGCAGCTCCAACGGGCGGGAGAGCTGCTGCAGAAATTAACAGCCTTGTCATCATTCCATCATCTTAAAACTTGTAAGGTTTAATAATCTTGATTTTTTTTCCGAGATATATCAGTAGACGGCTTTAGGGCTAAGATACCTATCAAAAATTTAGATAATCAGTTTGCGATTTTCTTGTCAAGATATTTGTCTATTTATTTACAGTAAACGTTGTTTAAGTTGTTTTATTAGATACCAGCCTGTTACCCGCGACTCGCCGTCCGCGTAGAATTCAGTTATCCCTATCTCGCGGGAACTATGCAATTTTCCGAGATATAAACTATCCTATGTCTTTCCCCGGGACTTAAACTATCTGTGTACCGAATTTCATTGCCAGTTCACCGGGTTAGACTTGATGAGATAATGAACAAACAAACAGACAATCAAATTTATATATTTTACATTTATCTATGATGAACTTTTCTTGATTTCTAGTTATTCCTACTAATTCTTAAAAAGTATTCAACGGATCGTGAGAAGATTGTTTGAAGCCCTGAGAAGGACATAGGATAGTTTTTATACGAAAAATCTTATCAATATCTTATCTTATTTATTTATTTAATATACGAAAGATATAAATTGCAAGTAAAATTTCATTTCACACCTGATATCATTCTCCACTATAGGCTCAGTGTACGCAAGAGGGAACCATCCCGCATGGTGAGTGCGTACATTCTCGCCGTACTGCCAGCCTTTGGTGCGTTCACCGAGCAAGGCCAACACATCGCCTTGTTGGAAGCTGAGCTGGTTGTCGCCGGCAGCTGCGTAGGCGTACAGAGCACGCGCCAGTGGCGGATCACGGGATGTGCAAGTTGGTGGCGCGAGCGATGATGGGCGAGTTGCTGGGCGAATATCCATGTCTGGAAAAGGTTGTTTTATGCAACAAGATAAACTAACATACTATTTTATTAAGCGATCCTGCGATTGATATGCTACACAAGACAGGCAAGAGCATACCTACGTAGCGAATTTATACAGCTAAGGGTTTCCCCACATCTGACATCTATTCGCCGATATTTGATAAGTATTACGATCAAGTCTCAGAAAGAATAGCAACTGTCGCTTAATTATCACAAACTGTATGACGGGCGTCACTTGTCAGTTCTAATAAACACACGGCTCGTCGAGCGAGCGAACGCGGCGCGGCGACCATATTACCAAATGTGGTAATATGGCCGTAATGTGTTATTACGGCTATAACACATTAGTGTGGAACCTTTTCACAGAGAAAGTCAGAGTGACATCGTAATGCAAAAGTTTGCAGACGTGACGTTTAGGTACTGTGAGAACATTCTACAATGTGTCAGAAAGGAGATAACTACGTTACTGCTTGAGGTAAAACAAAAAAAAGCTGTATGTAATACTTCACCTTCAGCATCTCCAGTATGCAAGCTCGCCTGCAGATTGAAGTCAGACTTGGCCCTGGACAGGCCTTGAGCAGGGGAACCGAGGTCACCGATGGACCTCACGTCGAGACAAGAAGCATCGACAGACCGTGTCTTCCGCAACGCTGAACCTACTGAAGCACGGTCGTCATCATCTCCGATTCGGGGGCTGGCATATACATCCTCATCAGCCCAGAAGGAGACTTGCTGTAAAAGATTAAGGGGGTAAAGGAGCTGACCAATTAATTTGAAATAATTTGAAGATTCCTAAGTAGTATTGGTGGAAATATTGGCGCTGCAAACTAATTCTAAAGTTACACGGTGCCCTCCTAAGCCAAAAGGCGCTATCTCAAAAAAAAAACACTATTGAGTTATTTATACCATATGACGCAGAAAGTCATAAGCTAAAAATAGAATTAAAAATTCTAAAGTGTTTTTTTTAGATAGCGTCTTTTGCCTTAGGAGGGCAGACTGTGCGTGGTAAAAATTAATATTGTAATGCCACCAAGTAAAAATAATTTTATTTTATTTTATTTAGATTCCTAAATGTACAAGTCTGAAACAATAATAATAATAATAATGAAGAATTATATTAATAATAATAATAAATCGACTAACACTAGTTTGTAAGACCAATCCTACTAACAAAAAATATGGACTTTTATTTGGTCTGAAATAAGTAAAGTTTTTTTTTTTAATGCAAGGAACTACTTATTTGAAGAATAAGTCATTTCCGTTCACAAAATCGTTTTTCATTTTGAGGTACGGAATCTTAAAAGGATAAAGAGCAGCGTAGATAATAGGCGAGCTTATTGTTTAACAGCAGTCAATTCAAGCTAAGTTAAGGCGGCACGATTTCCATACTAATATATTTACACAATCATGAGCGCTTGAAAGAATAATTTGAAACTAAAATCACATCTGTTGACGTTTAGTTTGTTCTTTATTTGAGGCATTTTTTATTTACCTAAAGAAAGCTTTTGATTAATAGCTTAATCTAGATGATTATTTTAGTTAATTTTTGTCAATATGTGAGTGGACGGCGACAGTATCGTACGCCAACGGCTCGGTTAGTAGTGTGCGTTTCAGCTACGTTGTCAGCTCGCCGACAATTCGATGCTAAGCGACGTTGCCAGATTTCGTTTGATTTGTCTGATCAAAATCACATAATTACCATTTTGAAGCTCGTTTAACTTTTTTTTTAAATATTTTTGCTGGCCATAGGTACAAAGTCCGTCAGTCAAAAGACTGAAGTGCAACGAACAAATGCATTGCCAATTTTTTGGATTTCCGACAGAAATTAGGAAGAAAATCACATAACATGAACGTATTAACAAATAAGTACGGAAAATTGCATTAACGGATTATAAATTAGTAGTGATAAAATCAGATAAAGGCTGCATGGCTTGTGGCTTTTTCCATAAAATAAAAATAAAAAAACATCAAGTCAAATGTCAAATTCGTCAAGTCATAATTTTTTGTTCGTTTGTTGTCATTGGTTGTCATGACATTTTAAACTAATGGAGTAATTTTTTCCTAAATTAAATTATCGTAATTTGTCCTCGAAATTGGCCAGATTATCATTATCTATAATCTATAATGTGAATGCAGTTATATTTTCAAGTATTGAACTGAATTATAATTCACATTGGAAACTATGAAGCCACGAACTTTGCAAAAAAATTACATAAAGCATCAATACTCTGGTCTCGAAAAAGACGCATTATAAGGAAATTAAAAAGTAAGTACAGTAGCGGCTGAGTACAACATACAACTTCCACCACCCCCGTGGGTACCGTAGGAATCGGCTGAGGGATAATATCAGAAGATGGGCAGCAGCGTTTTCCAAGCAACCCCACATCATATACTGTGCTCGCCAACCCGCTTATCAAACGTGGCAAGGCAGGCACGGGAAAATATAGGGGAGGCCTAAAGTCTCAGTTTCCATGACCGTAGGTGTTTAGGACAGATTTTTTTCCAATTTTTTTTCCAATTCCCCAGCCCCTTGGTAGCGGACTAACTTTTGAGCCTCATATCTCGGTAATTTTGGAGTTCAGAGAAAAGTTCATTTGACAAAATATGCTTCTTCAAAATATGTTTTATTTTCATAATACAATATTTAATTACAGAGTGGAAAACACTGTTATAACATTACATTGTTGGCTGGTAAGCTGTGTATTGAGACTGGCACAAGACTGGAAAAGTGGAGTGAAAATGCAAGAGGCACTCAGCAGTGGTTGTATGTGGGCTAATTTAATTGACTGATTTAAATAAATAAAATAAAAACTGACTTAGTGATGGACTTTTTTATTTGTTGTTCAATAGAGCCTTCGATTACTACCCAATCAATTAAATTTGAAATAAAAATAAACAAGTCTAATTTCATATTTTCACGTGTTTTTCGTTGAAGCAAAATATCGTGAAGAAACATACAGACACCTGCTAAATAATTAATGGTGTGCGCTATATTTCAATTCACACTGGGCCTGCGTTGAAAATAACGCCCAAGCCCTCATTGTGAGAGGAGGCCTGTGTATGTAGGTATGTATAGGGATAATGATTATGACTAATTAATTATCTCATAGTATGTAAACTGTATTGTAAATAAAAAATAAATAGACAATCGTTGAGTTACGGTCCAGGAAACTGAGTCACGTACCAGGATGGAACCTATGTGCTACTAATGTCATGTTGACATCCCATACACCTGCCAAAGAAATCACAGCGCAATTGAATATGAAAAGGTTCCACTTGGGTTCCACTCTGGTGCGTGATTCGGTTTCCTTGACTTTGTAAAGGCGAACTTATCCCTCGAAGGGATCTCTATCAAGCAACCCTTGAGTGAATGTGAGGAATTATAAGTCTCATAGTACTTACTGTAGTTGTGCTGTGCATATTCAGATTTACATAAAATTTTAAAAAAAATGTTTGTGCCTAAATTAGGTCTTATAAATTTTTAGCTACACATTTCAAAAAATATTAACATCATTAACTAAGAACAATAAAAAAAAAAACAAAAAAAAACTAAATCTTACAACGGGTTTGAACCCGAACTTCCTAAGCTGTGGGTAGGGTAAACTCTAGCCTTATGCAACTAGGCCAATCTGCTCTTTGATCATGAGAGCGAAATTAACAAAGACTTCTGTTTACAACAAATTACAAGCATGTGTGCGAAAATATCTCAGTCGAAACTGCAGCGATCAAGTGAAAGTATTTTCTAAATTAAAATACATCTGAAACTTGGTACGATATATCACAAATTTCACGCTATTGGCGGTATGTACATTATTTTATAAAAATATCCACGATTTCATTCCTAAAAAAAATAAAATACGAGGAATTTGCACACTAACGTCATCTACTGGCGCTGTAGTGCCTAGCTGACCGTGACAAACGACCTTAACCCTTAATAATGTAGAGGCGATTTAGCGACCACTTCATTGAGTTTTGAGTTAAAAACTGAACCTTATAATTTCATAATACCGACGGTGAAGTACCAAGACCTCCTAACTGATAAATCTCGAACATGCAACTTAGGAGGTTAATCTAGGTATGCTAAGGTCCTCAATTGCATGTT
Source organism: Choristoneura fumiferana (assembly GCF_025370935.1). NCBI lineage: Eukaryota > Metazoa > Arthropoda > Insecta > Lepidoptera > Tortricidae > Choristoneura > Choristoneura fumiferana. The sequence goes on from NC_133477.1 coordinate 12,510,587, forward strand.
AAAAAATCATTCAGTTAGGAGGTATTGTTACTTCACCGTCGATACGTCACTAGCTTTAAAAATATTCTTTGTCAGGTATGTATTCGATAGATGCTTTTGATTCTTTGGTAGTATGCTCCAATAAATGGGGCCTTATTAAGGGTTTAAAATAAGGGGCGAATGGTAGAGGGTGATGGCAAGTTTTTGCAAACTCTTTATAACGCGATAATAGTACATTGTGCATTAAGGGACGTAAGAAGGGGATTACTAACGATAATCTATTAGAAGCCCAACGCCGGAGGCGAAGGGCTTTTAATGACTTGAGTTTTTAATCCCCTTACGGCCCGTGATACACACAATGATTTTCATCACATTGCGAGGAAAAATGCAATAAGTAATTAAATTATTTTGTGTCCAAACACTTCACAGCTCAGCAAAAGAAAGGCGCTAAGAAAACAACTGAATAAAATAATGGCTACCCGCCAATACAGGAGATTACTACAAAATTCGAAAATCGAAGTTCGTATCGTATCGTCCCTCTCACTCGTATTAAATAATATTAGCGTCAGGAGAACGATATAAATAAATAAATAAATAAATAAATATCACGGGACAATTCACACCAATTGACCTAGTCCCAAAGTAAGCTTAGCAAAGCTTGTGTTATGGGTACTAAGCAACGGATAAATATAATTATATAGATAGATAAATACTTAAATACATATTAAACACCCAAGACCCGAGAACAAACATCCGTATTTTTCATACTAATATCTGCCCCGACACGGGAATCGAACCCGGGACCTCAAGCTTCGTAGTCAGGTTCTCTAACCACTAGGCCATCTGGTCGTCTATACGACCTACGATTACGACGATATGAACTACGATTTTCGAATTTCGTGGTAGCCCCCCTAATTGTCACTTTTTCGAGTCGTCTACCATAGATAATGCTAAGAACTGTAGTTAGTTTAGAATTGAAATGTTCTTACGGCCAGATTGTTTCAACGTGCAAAAAAAATATTTACTAAAATTATTGCCAAACAATTTGATATAAATTTAAAATAAAAATATAACGAAGTTTCATGAAGCGTGGCAAATTTTTATGGGGTAAGATTGAGTTATAGCTAAGTTTTAAAGATGTAAATAAAACGTTGGCTGACTTGAAACCTCTTTAGGCTGAAATGACGTAACTACTAACTTTTTAAAACTAAAGTCATAACTCCCTTGGGGAGGAAAACTATACGTAAATCCATAATTCTCGCGGGAACAATTGAGGCCATTATCCTTTAGTATACAAGCACGGAATAACATCATTGACGAGAAAGTGTGATAAAAAAAAATTCATCATCAAAAAACAAAAACATCAAGCAACGCAAAGTTAATATGCGCTTTTAAAAATTTAATACCAGCACTGAATATTTTTGCGAGAATTTTATCTCAAACCTGGAGAAAGCGTAAATAGGAAAATGTATGTATTTTTCCAATTCTGTAGGTCATATGGGTTTTAAATGGGCCGTTCGGGGTATAATAGCCCATAAAACAATTTTACGTTAGTGGAGACAGATTTAACGGTTTCCCGGAGAGCTCATCCAAAATTCATGGCGAATTTTATTTATCATATCGGCATCTAGATCAATGCGTTTATTAAATTTATGTTTATAACTTTGTTTACAACAACAGTATAATTGCTTATTATTAGCTGCCTACTTGAGGATTGTTTTAGCATTTCACAAGCCTAAATCGTACGTTGGTTACCATACTTTTTTTATTAAATAAATCAAGTGGAACCCATCGGTAACGTTTCGTACCCATCGGTCCGGATGCATGTGGCAGACATATCCGGTCCAGTCCCACTTCAGCTTGGCGGATTTGACACCTACATCTGTAATACGACTTTTGGGGTGGAAATCGTGTTTCTGGCCAAAGGAGCAGAGGCAGACGCAAGATGTGATGACGGGACGAACTGAGCGCTTTTCAGCACGATTGGCAGGTGTATGCCCAGGTTAGGGAAGAGTAGCGGAGGAAAGGGGAAGCCATTGCCTTGAAGTGGGACTTATTACCGGCTACATAAAAAAATCAAGTGGGTCAGCTGAGTGTATGCAAGAATTTTTAAAGGAGCCTTTGAAACCCAAATTTACTAATTGATTAATAGCACTAGCATCCAATGAACTAATTGATTCCTGACTCACCCTCATTCTGCTGACAAACATGGCCTCGACGTTTGGCGGCAAATATTCCCTGGTGCGAGAGACCTCAAGCCACTCCTCGAGTCCTGTGTTGTAGGCTGCGGCACCGGATGAATGATATGCCAGCCAGTGCTTTGCAAGGGAGCATTGGCGCTCCAGGACGAAGCCGTAGCGGCGGCGTTCTTGAGTCATCGCCTGTTGGAGTAAGGTAAAGATGCTGCTGGAGTAAACTCGAGAGATAATAAGAAGGATTGGATTTAGTTGGTTTCCAATCGGCTTTTATAAGATATAATAACGAGATAATATTAACTAACGTGTAATGTTGTAACATGTAAGTTAACGCTAGGGTGTACCCAGCTATACCTAGTGCCATCCACGAAGACGCGTGATTTTGTCAAAATTAGCCATTAATGACATTGTAATAAGAACCACGGCACGCGTCATCGTGAATGACTCTACCTATATAACCTAGCGATCATTTAAAATGTTCTATGCGTGAACTTCATACTCGTCTTCAGAACAATACTCACAAAATAAAGCACAATGCTGGGGCGATCACTTGTATATGGAAAAAGCATCGATAATAATTGAGTTTATCGATATAGGAACGATATATAAATTTTGCCCCCGATATCTGAAAGTACAAATCAAAAAATACGTCGTTTCTGACCTATGTTTGTCTACATATTCTCAAAGTGTGCTCCACCGAGTCTTAGGCTGCGGGCTCAACGCCAGCGGGCAGCGATGTGGGCAGTAACGCGGCGAGCGTGTTCTCTGTTCATTGCGGGCGCTGCAGGTAACCACAGTGCGGCGAGCGTTTCGACCGCGCAATGAACAGAGAACACGCTCGCCGCACTGCCTACGTGATCCCTCAGTAGGGGCAACGCAAAAAAGCTGGCCAAAACGAAAAAAAAAACTAAAGTATTTGTTGAAAAAACTAAATCACATACCAGGGTAGAACTTTTTCTAAATCAATTTCACGATGATTTCTTTGACAGGTCATGGAATGTCAACGTGACATTTGTTGAGAAGAAGTTCAGTTTCTTCAACTTTACACGATAAAGTGGCAGGGTTAGTTTGAGTAAATATAAGTAATATCAATCTATGCCTCACTTTAATTTACAAGTGGAATAGAGCTTAAAAAGAGAGACCAAGTTACGAAGTGACTACGGTGAAAAAATCAAGTACACTCGTAGTTTAAACCAAATGAGCATACTTACATTTTTCAAGCTTTGTTCGCAAAACGCGTCCAGTTTCGTTTTCTCCTCCTCCAATATTTGCATATTCTGTAAAAGAAAGAACAAAAATAAATCAAATTCAGAAAAACCTTCGCTTGTACTTAAGATATTCTTATTGTTAACTCGCGAATTGGAAAGTAATTGGCTTTAGTACAAAATGAAAACCGTCAATGACAAAAACTTCGATCCAACTTTTTTCCCGTCGATAAATTTCTTAGAACCGTAAAACAAATTTCGTCGATTCGAAAACAAAAACTTTGGAGTCTCGTTGAAAGTTAGCTCTGAGAGGTGAAATCATGAGGCATGAAACGGAGCTGGCATGTAACTCCCGGGTGAGCACCGCGTCAAAAAGGAAAAAGAGGGCAATTCATATTCTGAGAAGTACCTCGAAAAAATTTAAACATAATCAGAGACTGAAATTTTCGTGGCACTTCTGAACTGTCACTATGACGGCTCAAACTGAGTCTGATAAAATAGTAACTAATAGTAACACCGTGACTTAGTCCGTCATGTCGAGTCGACTGACAGACAATGCACAGCCTAAACCACCGGGGCTGGAGACTTAACATTTAGTAGAGTAAGTATAAACTTGAAGTGGACCAAACTAGATGGATGGATGGCCTGGTTAAAGCTGCGAGTTTAAGGTGGATAGAGGCCTCTTCCAATCGAAGCCACTGAAGGTATGGAGGGGGCCTATGTTAGACAGAGGACGGCTGATACGATGATAACTTGAAGTGTGTATGATACAGGTTCACTTGAAAAGGATTTTTCGAAATTTCCAAGGGATTGGCAATAGCTATTTTTATCCTTACACATTTCCGCGCTGTATCGTGATCCCAATATAATATATATATGGTCATTGGGAATATTTATTTTTTATTTAAAATGTAATACTTTAAAATATTTTTTGGGATCTTCTCACATCACTCATAAAAAGCTGTACCTACATATTTTTTTTAAACTCATTTGCATGCAATTTGGCCTATAAATTCAAACTAAACAAGGAGGACAGTTTAATTTTGTGAGTTTTAATCTACGTACGGTCATTTTATTACTTTTAAATCTAAACCCCATGACCATGCTCTTGATTTTTACCTTCATTTCCTTATCCATCGCAGACCCGACTTTAGTAACATTTGTCTTTTTCTTCCTCTGTTTCTTGATTGTGGCAGCAGCCTTGCTGTAACTTTCGGACCTCAGCTTATGTTGTTGAAGGAATCGCTTCTGTTCGGACTGGAAATAAAAAAAGCAATTTTAGTAATGTTGTACGGTCTTAACCTTTAAGGACCCATTGTTTCAAGAACAACAGCTGTGAACAATCTTCGGCAATATTCAAAATGATGTCTAGCTAGAGTTACGATGCTTTCCTTTCAGTATAAAATAAATCTTAATCTAGAAACTACTGAGGTTTGTTTGGTTAAGTACTTTATTATGGCTATTGTCAATCTTTCCATGACTCTAATACCACAGTACTAATACCGTGGATCCACAGGAGAGCCTTAATTTTGAAAATCCTAACCGAGAAAATATTAACAAAATTTTTCACTTGTATTTCATTTCAACACTATTTTTTATCACTTTCTAATGATATTTCTACAGGTTTTCCGACTACATTGCGACTTCAATAAATTACAATGTACCTACGCCATAAAATACAGTAAGTATCATTGCTCTAGCCAAGAAATATTCGCCCCAGCAACTATGTCAGAGACTACAATGGATACAGTGACAAAGCCAAAATACGTCCAAGAAAAAATATACCAATAGGGACGTTTAGTTCCGGCAAAACTTTTTTAATAGAAATCCTTATCTTTCGCTAAACGAGATACTCGCCTAAGCTATTTGAACTTGCGGACCCTTTTCTAGTAAACAATTCCTGGTAACATGGATGTATACAAGAAGATTATACGAGGAAAATGTATTTTATTTCAAACCAACCTGTACTACTTTTGTGTCTTTCTCCAGATTTGTCTCCAAGGGAACCAGAAGATCCACGTAAAAAGCCTTCAACTGAAATAAACATGAATATTTTAGTCTCAGTCTTTGCCAGTTAAATTGAGTATAAGTACAGGAAAAACGTTAATTGGTTTTCATAGCCGCAATATTAGTAAAAATAATGGTCTAGACTCACTCCATTTGGTTTTTGCTGAGAAAATGAGCGCATTTAGGTACTAATAAATGACTACTATGACGAAACAAAAAAACACTTACAATATTCATTTGTTGGTCTTGTATTTCTCGGTACACTTCGACGACTTTCATTAGGGCTGTCCCTGTAATTATAATTAAATTTATTAGACGAAAATCCGAGACATTGCCACCTTGTAAATAGATTCTCATTCACATTATAACTTCTACTTTATAATTTAAGAACACTAACTTTCATAAGTAGTTCGACAATGGACAAGATGAAGTGAATTTTCCGTATAGATAATATCGAAATAACGCCGAAGTTTTGTGGTTTATTTTTCGTTTCTTTGCATTAAGTTGGAATTGGCACAGTACAAAAAGAATGTAACGTAGGTCGCAGAAAAACTGCCACAGCCCCAGCCTTGCTTGGCCTAGAAGTTGTGGCGTTATTTCTCTGATATTTTGTGGTGAAGAAAAAAATGTATTATATTAAAAAAACCGGCAAGAACGCCCAATTTAATGGTGTAAATGGCGGAGAATACTTTTTAACTGTTGTTTTTTGAGCCAATAAACCGCACGGAATCGGAAAAACAACGCCGCGGTCGTAATAATGCCAAAGTCTTGTCGCGAAATTTGTGCATGGTGTGTCGAAACCCTAACGCTAATGCATTCAGTTTTTGCCAAAACCATAATCGATTCAATTTGACGGTTCTTCAGCTCCTAATTGACATACTGTTTTGCTGTTATTTTTTGAATGAAAACCAGTTGTTCAGGTGTCTGAGAAATCCAACAATAATGTTAGTCCCGTTGTATACACCTACGCCTTTGAATGTTATTGAGGTCGTTGACCAGGATCTAAGTTAGTGGCATTAGTAAGTGCAAATAGATTAGCTTACTATAATATTGATTTGATAAATATTATGATTAAAGTTACCTATATCGGCACATCCTCCCCAAGTTCCTTGTTGAGCTTGGCGACCCAACTTGCCTACGGCATCCACATATAGACGAGAAGCCGCTGCAGCTCCTGTTTAGAAAAAAAAATGTAAGAGCGTACGAACGTAACAGGTATTAACATTTTTTTCCATAATTGTTAATTAATATTTAGGTACATTATAAATCCTTTCTTTTACTGTAGCCTATATTTGTGATAAAAGATATTACAGAATTCAAAGCAAATAGTTCGCATTCGATAACTACCTACTTAGTTTTTCAAGCATTTAGTATTAATTACACTGCCCCAAATGGCTGAATTCATTGAAGCTTATAATACACTTAACCGATACCGATAGACTGTGTAGTATGAAACATTTCGCTGTGCAACAACAATCAACCATATTAATGAGTAATTTTCATTTCACATCGAAACCTTTTGTAATAATTCATTTTTCATGGCTACCAACCAGTTAAACTCAAATAATTTCCCTGAATATCTGTTAGCTAACGATTATCAGTATTTTTGGCAAAAGCTTTAAACAATTTTTAAATCCTAATAACCCCGGTTTGATCAAGGTAGATAAATTACCGAACACATCCATTACCCCGTGTTTATAATAATGACCAAAAGACCAAGGACGAAGACTGGGCCACAATGATTGAACACTTAATGTTAATAATTCACCCGGGATGTTATGAGCGCGAGGACACGTCGTATATTGCCCGGCGGGCCGGGTTTACAACACTTAAATAGTCCGAATAACCCATTTAAGTGTTGTTTAGTGAAATAAATTAGTTTGCCGCAAACCGGCCTCACAATAAAGTAACGAGAGCCATACATCGCACAATGCAGCAGTTTATGGCTGTCGAGCGTCGGCTATAATACTCTAGATAAGCCAGCGGAGACAATTTGGCACAAACTACGCCCCAGTTCTGTAGCCAAGCAAGAGTATACTGAGGTTTTGCATATAGATGCACCTATTTGGCTTACGGTACATAAAATTAATTGCCCATGCTTCACTGGGTACGCGTCATTCAACTCTACTAAAGTAAAAGTGTAAATAAAGCTATTATTATTAATGTTTCATCAATCGCATTAACTGCTGCGTGAGTCGGTCGCGAAAATAGACTTCTTGGAAATAAAACGAAAGTCGATCCAAAAAGGATACAGCGGAGAGGGTAAACGAACCTTTAATGTCTTAGATAAGGCATTAATGTTTGAAGATAGCTTAAGTATAATAAAGCTTGTAACGGCATTGGAGTCGGGACTGGCGAGTTTTATTTCGTTACCTATCAATAATAGTTGATTACGTAATGCAACTATCATTTCGCAAAAACTCAGTCCGCCAAATTGATTTAAAGGTAAAAACTGGCCAAGTGTGATTCAGACTGGCGCACCGAGGTTTAATTTTGCAGAAATTTGCTGATACAAGTATAATCAAACCTTTTCGTTTGTTTTTTTTTCCTTTTTGTACAATAAAAAGTATAAACACACAAGCCAAACCAAATATACTTACGCTATAATCAGCCATATCTATGAAAATCCAGTCTTAGTAGAGCCATGCCTCTACCTAAGCAAAAAGTACGCAGTGTGGAGTCATATAATTGGACCCATGTTGACATAACATTATTTACTCGTATTATCGTCAGGAATACGCTGTTAAAATATTTCGGGTTATTAAAGCCCACGGTGTATATTGGTTAATTGAGATCTCTCGTAATTTTAACGGCGAAAGAAAAATGTACACTACGTATTAATTTCAGATTTTAAAACAAAAAATAGGTACTTATATACCTTTAAAAATATTCTTTGACGATTTGTATCGCTTTAAGACTGCAGTTACAACTTTTTAGTTATATAACCTGTGTTACAGATGGATTACACAGACGAACGGACACATGACGGTTCAGTTTGGACTACTCAGATACGGAACCCTAACATAAAACAAATAACACATAAATGAACGGACTGATCATCATCCACTTTATTAATTTATTATCTACAGGCTTATGTATTTAATACGCACACTACTTAATAATACACATGCAATGTAGAAAATATAAGGATTACCATTATTATTTTGGATATCGGATGTAATGTATAAGGTATCTAATTATGACATATTAGGTACATCGTATTAGGTAGGCAAGATTCATCAGCGACATAACTACATAAAGTAAGTTTAAAAGTAATAGGTATTAAACTTACCATGTAAAGCTTTTAGGTAAGCTTTACCAGCCGTTATCATCTGACGGGCGCCAGGGTTGAACTTATCCAAAATGTTCTGTAACAAAAATAAAACAAACTTATGAAATCTATTCGAGCGGAACCAATCAGTGATTTCATTGTTATCCGAACAATTGAAACATAACGTCGGCGTTCATAATTACGAAATGGTTTCGTTACGACATCATTGCAAATTAGATGTTTTTTTCGGGTCCCTGACGAATTTTTGATGGTGTATTTTTATTTCAAAGAATTGTTTCACGGCCTTTTATACATCCCTCTGCTGGGAAAGGGCTCCTCTCAGATTCAGAGGGCTTAGACCGTAGTTCTAACGGCGGTCCAGTGCGGACCGGAAACTTCGGAAACTTTTGCAAATAACCACGTTAGTTCCGTTGTTTGCCACGTTCATTAAAATCTTTACAATCAAATATTCCTTTTTTTTCATCTAACTAGCCATTTATAAGTATAGAAAGCATAGTAGAAACCTTAGTCTGTAAAAGGCATTTTATAGACTAAGGTACGACAAGATGCTTGTAGGTTGATGAAGGCTCGTTCATTTGCGATTGCAGTAGAAATGAGGCCTTAGACCGTAACAGATGTCGGAATGTGGCCTTTCAAGGATGCTGCGCGAGGCGCGGCTACCTGCCGGAGCAAGAGTCGGCATTCCGATGTCAGTTTAACTAAACTTTTGTAAATACTCAATATGGACTTGAATATTAAAAAAATGTACAACTCGGTGAGTATATTATGTGGGTAAAATCCAAACGTACGTAAATCTAAATCAATATAAAGTTTGCGTACAATTTTCATTTTTAACACACGCTTGTTAACTGTACTCAGATTTTTCTCGGAAAATATTTTTTTTGCGTAACTTTCATAAAACAAATTTAACCTAACCTACTGTGTTCTACATATAAAAGCAAAACAAAATACTCGGTTTCAGAGAAATTTGAGAGTTTGGAAATTAAAGATATGGCAAACAATAATTCTGTAGTAGACTATACTTGCATTTAAGTACCTCCAAAACACGTATAGGTAGGTACGTATTAATTTCGACTTCCGAAATTTAATTCGAACAAACGAATATTGCAAGTTAAATATCTAAAAGCTTGTAAAAACAATTAGGTACCTTTTGAAATAATAATCGATGTTTATTTTTCACACAGTTTTTAGTTATTTTTTAATGTAAGAAGTAGTAATAGTTTTACGTTATGAAGCTTTTAAAAGGGTAGGTTAACAAGCAATTCCCAGAAAAAGAGCAACCACTAAACCTGACCCCCATAATATACCTCTATTATTAATATTGATATTGGAGAGTTTATATAAAAATACCTTATTTGCAGTAACCTACGCTTTACGGAGTACGCTGTTAACAGCGTTAATGGATACGTACCTATAGATAGGTGAACGCGGTTCAGCAAATGGCCCGAAATACGCGCGCCTTACAAAACCCAATGCATTTCCCTTTTACCCTAATATCCACTGGTCTTCGGTGCCACGTGGCCCCCAACTACGTGTTAATGTGTTTTACGATCGAACCCAGTCAAAATTTGCCGCGTAATACGGATATGTTCAACGCGTTACGCTACGTGATAATAGCTCCTTGGAAATAGAAAGAAGCCCAACTAACTAATATGAGGAATAGAAATGTTATCGTCTGTATGTCTTTGTATAATCGGTGTCACAACTTTTTTCGCCTCTCGCACTGTCAAAGGCTAAATTTTTTTGTGTTTTCATAACTTTTATTAGAATGCGATAAACAATAATGAAAATTTAATCATTTTTAACCTTCTGCAATAATCCATTTGGCAGTTGGCTGTGCTGGAAAAATAAAAATATGTATGTTTTTTTTGTTATATGTGCGATCGAGTTTATCGCTTGCATGACATTTATATTCTATTTTCCGTACAACGCTGCCCCTGATTTCGCTGATTATTTTTCGTGATAAAAAAAGTGACGTCCCCTTAAAATCATTTAAGATTTGAATGGCGCTGTCATCATTTATTCAGGGGCGGGGGTGTCGTTCATAACAAACACTCTAGTCTGCTGTTAAATAACTTATCTGCCTCCATGTTATTTCGTTCGATGCAGAATTTTCTTCGGCATCCAAGGAGCAGGCGGGAAGCCGGGAAGCAATTTTTCACCGGATTCAGACGTACATTTTAAAATACCGAACGCCTTATGTCGTAGGCCGGCTGCTTATTGCTCGCGTCGGGCGCGTAAATCTTGGGGAGGGTCCGTGTATAGCTTGTCAGGGCCAAGGGTGAAAAATAGATGTGCACTTACAAAAATTAAGTAGCACCGGAACTGAGGGACGCGGCCGATATTGGAAAAAGGAATTAATGGTGAATTCGCTTTATTTTGATATTATTCATAGATTTGTAAGGTAACAGAAAAAATTGCGTCACTAGAAAAACTCCATTTGAAAACATAAATGTCAACTCGATCATAATTATGATCATCATGGCCAAATTTAGCTGTAATAAGATAAGTAATGTATTATTTATTTATATATTTTTTTTCGATTCAATAACAAATGCACTGATGAACAAAGATTTTGAGTAATTTGAAAAAGTGACTCGTTCTTTTTGTCCGTCAGTATCCTTACTGAAACTCTATCTGTCTGTCTTTTACTACTTCACGCTCAAACCGCTGAAGCGACATTTAGATGACATTTGGTACGGAGATAGTTTGAGACCTTGGGAAGGGCATAGTTTATATCCAGAAAATTGCATAGTTCCGGCAGAATACCGTAAGGTCGGGGTATTTTGACCCATTGAAGGGTTACTTGGCCCATATTAAAACCACATAAAAACGTAAAATGAAATCATAAAAACGTGATCGATCAATAACACCAACCACATGCCAAAGAGCCATAATTCGCAAAGCAAAAATCAAACCACCGACCGACCGACCGACTTAGCTACTCGAATTAAATGATATTTTTTTTAGGGTACGATGAACGAATTATTCACAGTCAGTCGCGAGCTACAGCTGGTATTTTATAAATAAGCATTAAATAAAACTGTACTTGAATTGCATCTTGCGAACTAAAACGCATTAGCACAACACACTAAAATAAATTTGTTTTCGCTTCCGGGAATGATTTTAACAATTCGTAATGTAATACAGGCGGCCTTATCCCATCCTCTTTATTTGTGTGGCACGTAGCAAACGACATTTGGTACCAAATTGCCTCAGGCAGACTTCGTGAGGCGTCGCTCCCTGTCCTACCCTTTCCTCTAATGTCCTACGCACACGTATCACATCTTTTTATATCAACAGAATACAATAATATAGCATTGAAATTCATAATGTCATGAAATTGGTACAGAGGCAAGCTTTACGATTGGTAGTACGTGTTATGGAAGACGAAAGATGGCTTCATATTTTGTGTTTTCCTTGTACAACTTTGACATTTTGGTAAAAAAGGAGATGGCGTTACTTCAACGCATTTTGTTTGGAATGCTAGGAATATTATACACCTAATCGATAAAAAAGTGAAATAAGAGAGGCCAATCCTGAGCGGGGAAAATAGCATTTTTAGTTTTATTTTGAAAACCTCATTGCATTCATGATTTAGATTCAGTAATTCGTAGTCGAGTAAAGATGTGTATAGTCGGCGCTCGAACGTAAATATACACTTTTCTTTGCAAATTGTATTAAAAACTAGACATTTATGTTAGGGATCCCAGCGTACAGTACATTTTGAACTAATAATAAGTTGCGAAACATCGTTTTTAATGCAGATATTATTTGTATATTGTGAAACGTAATTAATTGGCTTCTGCTACGGCTACGTGATCATTGGCCGCTGTTTGTGATAGTAGTTTGCGACAAGGATATTAAATTTTATATCCAGCCGGTAAAGCAAATTGCTTTGAGATACCTTTATTACAAGGAAGAACTTAGAATGTTTGTACACTGATGTAATAGAATGTTTTAAATCGTTTTTTAAAACAAATTTTGAACGCTAGGTATAGAATCCAATAAATTAAGGGTAATTTTTGTAGATGAGAAAACTAAGTTTCTGAAATGTAGGCGATAAGAAGTTTGACTAAGTATGGAAAAAAAAAGATTTGAGAACATATATTTTACTAACACATTCGTATATATTGATCATCATTATATCAGCCGTTGATACATTTGAGGGCCAGATTTTTTCCGCTCTTAGATGCAGGGATCTGTAAATACTGGATATTTATAGAGATGGCCGTTCAAAACGTATAGTATTTTGTCATTTTATTAATGTTTCCAGTTTGGGTACAATTTAGAATTTCTAAAAATCCTTTATAAAATCTTGTATTCCAGACAGAGATGTTTACTTAGACGAAACACTTGTTGCCCTTCACGCGGTCGCCGTGTTTACAATGCAATAGCGAGCTGCACTGCAACGGGAAGACGGGGTTATGTTGACTCGCCTCCAGCTTTATAAAACTAAAGATAACTTTACTATTTAACCGAGGCAATTCTGCATACTCTGCAAAGCTTAATAAAATATCGTTTGAATGAAAGAGCTCTTCATTTTAACAAGCTTTTATTCTTTTTTTCTCGTCAAACCTTATAAACTATACATAAATAACAATCATAACAAATTTAAACTGTCTCCAGCCGACCCAAAGGTCCCCATTACACCAGCAGCGTTGCCCCGCTGAATAGCAATGGAGACCTGCCGAACTAACCAGGACCCTGAGCGGGGTTCGTTGCCCTTTTCCCTCAATCGTCGCTTTATTTAACTTATTTTTATTAGAAATGTTTTTTATGTGACAACAAGATTAATAACGACGAAACTTATACTCAGTTTCATTATAAATGCTTTAACAAAAGAACAAAATTAAGTAAGAATGTTCGTGACTACCTAAAACTAAATGTAGATTTTGAAGAGATATACCTACCAACGATCGTGGGGGCGTGCGTTTAATTAACATCTTTAATTTGCTAATTAAACCATTACTTGCATTTTTAATTCTCCCAATAAGGTAGGAGGAAACTCTCAAATTACATCTAAGTCCGCTTCGGCCAGCTTTAACGTCATCACGGCCTGCAATTTGTTACGAACCCGATTGCACCTTTGGAGTTCTTTTCCGAAGGAAAATAAAAGAGTCGTCTTAAGTTCTCTAAATGAAGTTGACTACAAAAGCGGAGCCCGTAATTCAAATGAACGCAGCCGGTGCCGACCGCTTCGATTCTCCGCTTTGAAAACTTTAATTTTTATCAAAGTTTCAGACGCGGTACTTAACAAATACTTCTCACTAAAGAGTTCGTTCTTCGAATTAATTATTGTCACTTTGTTGCAGTGCATCTGAACGACGTTATCTACGATTTCCTTTTTATAATTCCACTCTCCGTCCCTAAGTAATATAACGCTGACATGCCTCAAATTGCTGCCATTGCAGATTTGTAATTATAGCGTTAAAGAATCATACGTTTACTCGTAGTTACTACACTTATTTATTGTTAAGGTAAAAATGAGCACATAGAATTCTAAATATGTGCATAGCACTATTTACTTATTTAATTAAAAAGCTTATGTAAATTGTATACAAGACTTCAAATCTTCGGTAGGTACCTACCCTAGAAATGACATGTTGTTTAGAATATAGAGGTTGGAATGATTATGCTAACATTGCGGTAGCGTAATGTGGTTCCAGCTATCGTAATATTCAACAAGGTTGACACTTGTCATAGGAGCTCAATATAAGTTATTTATTCATGTAGAACGTTCAACCGGCATTAGCGTCTATTGTCTGTTGTTTGTGCCGTTCACTGTCGTTTACTGTGACAATTAGAACTCGTGGCAAGGCCGAAGTTCTTGCTAAGTTGCCTTAATGCTGTTTGCTTTGACTAAAATGTTGACTTGGCCCGGTGCTGGTGTCCGAGGTTTGCTATTAGATGGCTAACAACATCCTAATAGTAAGACATCCACTTATAATGGCTGTTTCGAACTTCATTGCAACCATCGTTGCGGATCTCTAGTGATAGTAGAATGTTTAGTTATTTGTTTCAGTATACATTTTTTTCCTTTATAATTTTTAACATTCACAAACAATGCCTCAAAGTCGCTAATTTCAATTATTACTCAATAGTGTACTTAAACAGATTATAAGGTCTCGTTGCCCACCTGAAAAGTCGAATAATTCTTGTCAAATAGCACAAGTAAGCGACGGGACTTTAGTACTTTTGAATAATTGCCTACAAGCTTTTTGTACGAGTTAAATATTGGGATTATTCAATATCTACCAATTAAAAGTTTTACACAGCATGAAAATCTTGATTGCTATTAAAAACCTCTATTTCAAGTAAGTTAGATTTTACTGTAAGCAAATTGACAATTTTACGTAATTAATTGGGCGATATTAATAATTTCCTTGACGCGACTACTTTGCTACCGCGATTCAATTAAAAGAGATCTCAATAAATTCTGATAATTGTTTAAAATATATTTTGCTTTCTTCTCTAATTTAAAGATTTCATTAACAGTTAATTAAATGTAAAACAGTCAAACATTCTCATGAATCCTTTATTAATTAAAGAAGTTTGATAACTTTCGGGCGTATCCCACGCACGCCTGTTATTAAATTACCTACTTGTCAGGTAAAATTGAATTTAATTATTCAGGCATATGCTATTTCAGATCAACCTAGATTTTAAATATATATCTAAGCTTATATTTTTGATTTCAACGAGATTATTAATTTAAAACTGCATCAATTAAGAACAATTAGGTAAAGAATGACTGAAGTAATGTAGCGTAATTAATTAACTAGATATGTTTGATAAAAAATATTTTGATTTTGAAAAATTTGGAATTGGAATAAAAAATACAAAAAGATTCCAAAAAAACAATCTTATATTTGATAAAAAGCTACTAGGCATATCTTCTTAGCAAGATTAAAAGTCTATTTATATTTAGTTCAATTGTTAAGTGTTTGGTGCTAGGGCTACCTACATACA
>NC_133477.1:12526336-12534712 GCF_025370935.1 Choristoneura fumiferana
TCGATACTAATAATGCCATTATCATCATTCAGAGTTGATTTAAAAAATACATGGTTAAAAGGCCGGCAGCGGACCAAATACTCTCCTTGAGTAGCTGGTACTCATGGCCGGTGGGGATCATTTCCCAAGATGACTCGCTTGCTCGTTTGCCTCCCTCTCATAATAAAAAAACATGTCCGATTTTTTTTATGAATCTAACTGCCGGACTATTTATGTATTTTTAGGAATCTGAACTATTATCGATAACGCTTATTCCCCTCACTATATACTCGTATGTGCCAGACTTAACCATAAATGCCAATTCGAAACAAAGACAATTGCAAAGGTATGAATGAACGCAGACACGAGATATTGTAGAAATTCGGGCATTCGCTTAGTTGATTGGTCACAAAATTCTGATAATGTATCGATACAATTTATCGATATTTTACTAGCAAACATGGAAAGCTAGATGATTCAGTGCTGAGACTGCTGAACTGATGTCGTTCAGTTTGACGAGGATGATCTATGTTTTAATTATTAAGTGTTATAGGCCACATCCAGTATTATTGTTGTTTTTTTAAACAGAAAATATTTAAGTTAACTTGCGACATACATTTCCAGATACTAAACGTAGAACTCAACTATTTGTTACAAAATTCCGCAAATTCTCTTTAGTTTTCAGAAGACACTTTAAGTTTGTTTAATTTCGAAATAGATTTCTGTAAAAGTTACGATGCTAATTTATTTAATTTTTACTTATAGAAACTAACTTTCTAGAATGAGCTATCCAGGGATATAACGCGTAAAATGAAACTTTCAAGAAATAAATATAATTTCAGCAAGTTACGAAGTCCAAGTTACGCAGCTTGAGGTCCCGAATTTTAGCCTTTTAAAATCTATTGGTGAAATTGTATTCAGTATTTATTTATTGCAACACTTTTTACAAAAAAATTGTATTGTAACTAGCACTCCGTTTAGCAACCTTGCACAGCAGATATAAGAGTAGTTACGCGCATTTTCTTTAAAATATTTAGTTTTTTTAGGTCCACTTCTTTATAATAGGTTGAATGCGAGGCTAGACTTAGAAAAAACTCCATGTGCCCTACAAAACATGTCGTACGATGACACAGAGAAGTTACTATAATATTTTATAGTAAATAAATATCATAATAAATATCATGGGACACTTGACACCAATTGACCTAGTCCCAAACTAAGCAAAGCTTGTACTATGGATACTAGGCAACGGATAAACATACTTATATAAATAATACGTACTTAATACATATTAAACATCCAAGACCCAAGAACAAATATTCGTGTTATTCACACAAATATCTGCCCCGCCGGGAATCGAACCCGGGCCTCAAGCTTCGTAGTCAGGTTCTCTAACCACTTGGCCATCCGGTTCGAATTGTGAAATAATTTTTTGTTTTTATTTACTAAATTGTCGTATTATTATCGGTATTTTTATTATATTTATGCAGATTAAGAATTTAATCATTATGTAACTTATACTTTGATGTTAGGTTAGTATAAGAAAACGGACATATTATCATTGTTTAATTTGAAAAAACGACGTCCTTTTGTAGTTGATTAAATTATATCTAAATAATATTAAATTATTTGCCTGAAACACAGGGAATCCGAGTTCAGCCTTTCTTGTAAATATTTCACTTACAGTATGTTTTAGTTCTTAAGTTAAAAAAGATGTAAAATGAGTTTTTTGAATAAATTATTATTAGTTATGAATGCACAGCCTTAGGAATGCTAATATACATCCCTACTTAATATTATAAATGCGAAAGTAACTCTGTCTGTCTGTCTGTCTGTCTGTCTGTCTGTCTGTTACCCTTTCACGTCGAAACCATGAACCGATTTTGATGAAATTTGGTATATAGCTAGTTTGAACCCCAAGAATCAACATAGGATACTTTTATTCCGTAGAGGGGCGCCACCGCGCGATAACCTAGATCCGCGAGACGTAGTCGCGGCAAAGCTAGTTTTGTATATGTATATGTATAATGTGATGTAGAGACTCGGTCTGGTGTGTCCAGCGCGGGCCGCTGGTCCACCGCACTAATTGCACTCCGCGTAATGGCGTCTCGGACGACGCGTTACGAGGCCTATTCTGAATGTTTTAAGTGATCATCCAACTTAAAGACGTCCCACTGCTGGGCAAAGGCGTAGTTTTAGGAAAAATGGGAAAAATCCGAAAAAATGGGAAGTGTAGATTAGAGACTTTTTTTTAAATTACTCCCGTCGAAGCCGGGGCGGATCGCTAATTAGTTATATTATATATAATGACCGGATAACTCACGTCTTAAATCGAGTTTAGCTCGACATGTTTCGGGCTAATCCGTAGCCCTTCGTCTTCGGAGCAACCCGACTCAGCGGCTGCTGCAACACGCGCACTGCGCGCCGCCGCTCTGCTCGCGCGACTACCTGACGAAACTGACACCGGCACACAACTACCCGCGTTAAATTAATTTAGTTATAATTAGTTACACTTCGTCGACTGGCCTCTAAAATTGCAGTTCGATACGTCTTACCAAAATTACAAAAACTGTTTGAACCGGTTCAGTTAGGATTCGGAGTCCAAGGAGGCTGCGAGGCCGCTGTACATGCCCTTCGACCTACCTTAGTGACGGTCAGTGTGAAGTGTTGCTCAAAATTGATGTAAAAAACGCCTTCAATTCGGTAAATAGGGACGCCTTGCTCTCCGAAATTAAATCGAACATTCCCGAAATTTACAATTATCTCCTTCACTGCTATGCAGATCCAACGAAGTTGATGTACCGTTCAAACGAGTTGTCATCCGAAGTCGGCTGTCAGCAAGGTGATCCCCTGGGGCCTGCAATTTTCAGCTTGGCAATAAATCCAATAATTCAAAATTTGACATCTAAATTTAATGTATGGTATTTGGATGACGGGACCTTAGGAGGTAATGCAGACTCTGTACTATCCGACCTTTCTTTAATAATTGACAAATTCAAATCTATTGGTCTTGAACTTAATTTCAACAAATGTGAACTATATATTCCAAATTCCAACACAAATGTCGACAACCTGAAACTAAAATTCAACCAACTTGCACCAAACATTAAAATACTTGATAAGAATACGCTTTGCTCCTAGGATCCCCCATTTTGAAGACAGCTTTGCCGGATATATTCAAAATTGCAAAATCTAAATTCGAAAATCTTTCTCATCGCCTTCTTGAAATTAGCCCACATTACGCATTGTCTGTCATTAAATTTTGCCTTTTCGTTCCTAAATTAACTTACGTGCTACGCTGCTCCCCTCTCTGGAAATATCAAAATCTCTTATCACAAATGGATAATCTGATCAAAACTAATTTGGAAGCTATCCTTAATTGTCAACTTAGCGAGCAGTCGTGGACCCAAGGATCCCTCCCCATTCGGTACGGTGGTTTAGGGATCCGCAAAATTTCGGATGTCGCGTTACCAGCCTTTTTGTCGTCAGTCCATAGCTCGATCAGTCTCATAGGCAAAATCCTACGCACAAACTATGAGATCTCGGACTTGGAAGACGCCAAAAACGCTTGGTCAATTGCTTGCCCCAGTCAAATTTTCCGGAAAATCCAAAATCGCAACGGAGCTGGGACGACACTATATCTAAATTATCCCAAGAATCACTACTCCGCGAATCCTGCACTGCTGGACGAGCCAGATTATTAGCTGCAGGCACAAGAGAAGCTGGTTATTGGCTCCACGCGCTCCCCTCCCGAAACATGGGCACCTTCCTAGAACCCAATACCCTGCGACTGTCGGTATGCCTACGCCTCGGGGTCCCGGTCTGCGCCCCATCGGTGTCCCTGCGGAAACGACGTGGACCGGCTTGGGCATCACGGTCTTTCCTGCCAGAGAAGTGCGGGTCGTTTCTCAAGACATGCTGCCCTTAATGATATTATCCGTCGGTCTCTTGCTACGGTCAATGTGCCGGCTATTTTAGAGCCAACAGGCATATCTAGAAATGACGGCAAGAGACCGGACGGAATGTCGCTGATTCCGTGGAGTATGGGACGTGTGCTAGTGTGGGATGCAACTTGTGTTGACACACTGGCCCCGTCTCATCTCCACCGAACATCAATAAGGGCAGCAGCAGCAGCAGAAATGGCGGAAACTGCCAAAGCAGGAAAATACAGTGGTCTCGGTGCCGAATATGATTTTGTACCTTTCGGCGTCGAGACCCTTGGTCCGTGGGGCCCTGGCGCTCTGAGTCTCTTCAAAGATCTATCAAAGAGACTCAGAGATACCACAGGAGACCGAAGAGCTGGCAGTTTCCTCGCTCAACGCATCAGTCTTGCGATCCAGCGGGGAAATGCTGCCAGCATCTTTGGTACCATGCCGCAGGGTCCATTTTTAGATTTATTATAGTTTTAGTTTATTTAATCTTATTGTACCTAATATACCTTTTTTATAGTTGAACCTGTATTGTTCTGGAAATAAATACAGATAGTGAATTAGTTATAAGTAAATCAAATACACAAAAATGTCGCGGACAAAACGGATGTCACGATACTAGCTTACATTCTTTGTCATCCAGTTTAAATGTGACAGCTGCAAGCTCTATTGTACAGTCTGTTATCGGCAGCCAGGTTTCTTTAAGGGAGGTTAAAGTATTTCTTTAATTAATAAAGACTTTGACTTTGACTTCAGACCATGTTAACTTTCTAACAAAATTTTAATGTACACCAATGTAAATTGACAAGTACGTGTAAATGACAGCCGACAGATACTTTGATTCATCATCATCATCCCAGCCTATATACGTCCAATGCTGGGCCAGGCCTCCTCTCAGAACAAGAGGGCTTGGGCCATAGTTCCCACGCGGGCCCAGTGCGATTGGGAACTTCACACACACCATTGAATTGCTTCGCAGGTTTTGCAGGTTTCCTCACGATGTTTTCCTTCACCGCAAAGCTCGTGGTAAATTTCAAATGTAAATTCCGCACATGAATTTCGAAAAACTCAGAGGTGCGAGCCGGGGTTTGAACCCACGACCCTTAGCTTCGGTCAAACCACTATGCCACCACGGCTTCTATACTACAAATACTTTGATTATTACTTGTCAATTTACTTTGCTGTACATTGCTGGCAATTATAATTTTGTTACAAAGTTAACAAAGTCTGAATTTTAGTATATTCATTAAATTAATGTTATGGTAAAAAAAGCATGGCTGCGGGTACCACACTGTATAAATCACTTGTTTGCCTCCCTCTCATAATAAAAAAAACACTCGGAAGTGTGCAAGGACTTGTGCAAGGTCCGCCCGGATTGCTACCACCATCTTGCTCGCTAATCCTGCCGTGAAGCAGCAGTGCTTGCACTGTTGTTTCGGGTGGAGAGTAAGACAGCCGGTGATATTACTGGCACTTGAGGTATCCCATCTTAGGCCTCTAGGTTGGCAACGCATCTGCAATACCCCTGGTGTTGCAGATGTTTATGGGCGGTGGTGATCTCTTACCATCAGGAGAACCAGTTGCTCGTTTGCCATCCAGTCGAATAAAAAAAAAAAAAAAGTCAGCATAAATGTTTTCACGCTCCATTCTGTCACACGATGTAGAATGAGGGTAGAAAGAGATGACAGTAAATGCGATCGCGAGCATCCGCGCGTTAGACGATCCTCATTATCATTATGGTGACCAAAAGATAATCTAATCTTGTATGTATGCCTCTTCCCTCTTCTTCCACTCTTGGCAATCTTCCCGTCTTATCCAGTCTCGACCTCAGTGCCGTTGAATGTCATCCATCCAGCGCTGTGGTGGTCTGCCGCGCCTCTGAGTATCCGCTCTGGGTCTCCATTCTCCAGACGACCAGATGGCCTAGCGGCTAGAGAACCTGACTACGAAGCTTGAGGTCCCGGGTTCGATTCCCGTGTCGGGCAGATATTTGTATGAAAATCTCGGGTCTTGGGTGTTTAATATGTATTTAAGTATGTATCTATCTATATAATTATATTTATCCGTTGCTTATTACCCATAGCACAAGCTTTACTAAGCTTACTTTAGGACTAGGTCAAGGTGTGAATTGTCCCGTAATATTTATTTATTATTAATTAGGGCTCATTTTGTCCAGCGACTCTCATTCCCGCAATGTGCCCTTATGCCCACATTTTTCTTGGCATGACATCCATACCTTAGTAGGTATAGTACTGTAGGTGATTGACGTCGTTTATGAAGAGACGTTGTTGTCAAGAGACCACGATCATAAGATCGAGTGTGGTCCTCAGAAGGACAGTTTGTTTATGTTCTCAGAAGAACAGTTGTTTTGTTTTCCTCGTGCAAGATCATCGCATCTTCATCTTCAAGCCTCGAAGAATCTTCGTCGTCGTACTCCAGAGAGCGGAGACGCGCTTCGCTCGAAGTCGAAGTACATCGGAGCTACGACGACGTGTTCACTCCTCGATGGTCGCGCGCAGAAAAGGACGAAGGCAATGCCGCGCCTAGTTTTGTAGAGACGCGAGCGAGAGATCGAGCGTTGCATAGCTCACGCATCCTCTCGCTCATTTAGAGCGAACGCGGGCGAACTGCACGAACGCGGCGAACGTTCTGTCCTCCGGAACCTCGCACTAGTTGCGCCTTGTTTATATTGTATACCCACCAGCAAAAAAGTCTTGGATTGCGCACTTTATGAGAGTGGTGGGCTTATAGCGCTCTATAATTGTTTTGGAACATGTTACTGCTCTCATATTAGCCTTAGATAAGCTAGATAAGCTAGTACAGACTCAAGAACTCTCTATTTATAACCTAGTCTCATTATGTATATAAGCTCATTTTTAATACTACTATAAGCCTCTTACTCCTACAATAACATTTACGAAGACTCATTGTACTTGAGAATATCTGTTCTTATAGCACCATTCTCTAAGTTATTTGATTTTATAATGGTCCTGATAAATACTCTTGTAAGAATGTTAGACTAATATCAGCAATAACAAGAACGTTATAAGCGTATACTTTTGATCTTTGTTTAAGCTATTATAAGATCAATAGCAATAGTTTAGTAAGATATTAGAATGATATTAGTCTCATTTGATTTTATAATGGTCCTGATAAATGCTCTGTAAGAATGTCAGACTAATATCAGCATAACATAAGAACATTATAAGCGTATACTTTTTTGATCTTGTTTAAAGCTATTATAAGATCAATAGCAATAGTTTAGTAAGATATTAGAATGATATTAGTTCATTTGATTTTATAATGGTCCTGATAAATGCTCTTGTAAGAATGTCAGACTAATATCAGCATAACATAAGAACATTATAAGCGTATACTTTTTTGATCTTGTATATAAGCTATTATAAGATCAATAGCAATAGTTTAGTAAGATATTAGAATGATATTATTTCATTTGATTTTATAATGGTTTTGATAAAGGCTTTTGTAAGAATGTCAGACATAACATAAAAAACACCAGACGAGTTAGTGTTGAGAAAATATTGGTGAGGGTTCTGCAGGATTTGATTTCATGCAAGAAGTCGATATAGAGGACAGAGATTCAGTCTGTGACATAGATCATGTCAGTGAAAATTATCTTCGACCGAGGACGAAACCGATTATGAAAAGATTTTGCCTAAAAAGTGATTTACAAAAATGGGCGTTAAACTTTAATGTACCACGTGCAAACGTAAATGGATTGCTATGTATTTTAAACAGAAGATTAAATAATGTTCTACAAAGGATGCACGAACATGCTTCAAACAAACAAAGAGACAGTACACATTAGTGAGTTGTCTCTAGGAAGAATGTATTGGCATAGTAGCTTAATGAAGTCTGAATGAT
Source organism: Choristoneura fumiferana (assembly GCF_025370935.1). NCBI lineage: Eukaryota > Metazoa > Arthropoda > Insecta > Lepidoptera > Tortricidae > Choristoneura > Choristoneura fumiferana. The sequence continues at coordinate 12,534,130 of NC_133477.1, forward strand.
ATTTTGGAACGTTTAACGTGCATTCCAGATTTATTTCCGCTTAACATGATAAGCTCACCACGGGAAATTATAAAAGAAAGCCTCAGATAGCTTGTTTATAGCCCTCGCCTTCGATCTGAGACTTTTCTTTATATTATTTCCTATGTGAACAGTTTACTAATATTTGTTTGATTTTATGGTTTTCATCTTCTTGTCAGCCATTTACATCACCAACGTTGTCACTTAAATAAAAAGTAAAAAGTTTTAGTATATTTGTTTTATAAAGTCGATGATCAGGTTAGGATAAACTCAGGTAAAGGTTAAACAGTTCATGTTTTATGTAGGTAAAGCAAGGAACCCTAAATTAATTAACATGGCCGTACCATTGGTATTCAGAATGCTAATATTAGAGTAATGATCTTACAATAGTCTAATAGTGCGCTGGAAAAGTGCAACTATAACAATGGCATCATTTTCACTACAATTATAGAAATAAAAAAATATTCGAGGATAGAAAATACTATTTTAATTGATTATTTGAGTGGGCGCATGAAATTTGAAGCGTAAAACAGGGTCTACTTTACAGTAAATAATATTTTCCAAC
>NC_133477.1:12535331-12551762 GCF_025370935.1 Choristoneura fumiferana
AAAAAAAAAAACTAAAGTATTTGTTGAAAAAACTAAAATCACATACCAGGGTAGAACTTTTTCTAAATCAATTTCACGATGATTTCTTTGACAGGTCATGGAATGTCAACGTGACATTTGTTGAGAAGAAGTTCAGTTTCTTCAACTTTACACGATAAAGTGGCAGGGTTAGTTTGAGTAAATATAAGTAATATCAATCTATGCCTCACTTTAATTTACAAGTGGAATAGAGCTTAAAAAGAGAGACCAAATTACGAAGTGACTACGGTGAAAAAAACAAGTACACTCGTAGTTTAAACCAAATGAGCAAACTTACATTTTTCAAGCTTTGTTCGCAAAACGCGTCCAGTTTCGTTTTCTCCTCCTCCAATATTTGCATATTCTGTAAAAGAAAGAACAAAAATAAATCAAATTCAGAAAAACCTTCGCTTGTACTTAAGCTATTCTTATTGTAAACTCGCGAATTGGAAAGTAATTGGCTTTAGTACAAAATGAAAACCGTCAATGACAAAAACTTCGATCCAACTTTTTTCCCGTCGATAAATTTTTTAGAACCGTAAAACAAATTTCGTCGATTCGAAAACAAAAACTTTGGAGTCTCGTTGAAAGTTAGCTCTGAGAGGTGAAATCATGAGGCATGAAACGGAGCTGGCATGTAACTCCCGGGTGAGCACCGCGTCAAAAAGGAAAAAGAGGGCAATTCATATTCTGAGAAGTACCTCGAACAAATTTAAACATAATCAGAGACTGAAATTTTCGTGGCACTTCTGAACTGTCACTATGACGGCTCAAACTGAGTCTGATAAAATAGTAACTAATAGTAACACCGTGACTTAGTCCAGTCATGTCGAGTCGACTGACAGACAATGCACAGCCTAAACCACCGGGGCTGGAGACTTAACATTTAGTAGAGTAAGTATAAATTTGAAGTGGACAAACTAGATGGATGGATGGCCTGGTTAAAGCTGCGAGTTTAAGGTGGATAGAGGCCTCTTCCAATCGAAGCCACTGAAGGTATGGAGGGGGCCTATGTTAGACAGAGGACGGCCTATGGCTGATACGATGATAACTTGAAGTGTGTATGATACAGGTTCACTTGAAAAGGATTTTTCGAAATTTCCAAGGGATTGGCAATAGCTATTTTTATCCTTACACATTTCCGCGCTGTATCGTGATCCCAATATAATATATGGTCATTGGTAATATTGATTTTTTATTTCAAATGTAATACTTTAAAATATTTTTTGGGATCTTCTCACATCACTCATAAAAAGCTGTACCTACATTTTTTTTAAACTCATTTGATGCAATTTGACCTATAAATTCAAACTAAACAAGGAGGACAGTTTAATTTTGTGTTTTAATCTTACGTACGGTCATTTTATTACTTTTAAATCTAAACCCCATGACCATGCTCTTGATTTTTACCTTCATTTCCTTATCCATCGCAGACCCGACTTTAGTAACATTTGTCTTTTTCTTCCTCTGTTTCTTGATTGTGGCAGCAGCCTTGCTGTAACTTTCGGACCTCAGCTTATGTTGTTGAAGGAATCGCTTCTGTTCGGACTGGAAATAAAAAAAGCAATTTTAGTAATGTTGTACGGTCTTAACCTTTAAGGACCCATTGTTTCAAGAACAACAGCTGTGAACAATCTTCGGCAATATTCAAAATGATGTCTAGCTAGAGTTACGATGCTTTCCTTTCAGTATAAAATAAATCTTAATCTAGAAACTACTGAGATTTGTTTGGTTAAGTACTTTATTATGGCTATTGTCAATCTTTCCATGACTCTAATACCACAGTACTAATACCGTGGATCCACAGGAGAGCCTTAATTTTGAAAATCCTAACCGAGAAAATATTAACAAAATTTTTCACTTGTATTTCATTTCAACACTATTTTTTATCACTTTCTAATGATATTTCTACAGGTTTTCCGACTACATTGCGACTTCAATAAATTACAATGTACCTACGCCATTAAAATACAGTAAGTATCATTGCTCTGAAGAAGAAGAGCCAAGAAATATTCGCCCCAGCAACTATGTCAGAGACTACAATGGATACAGTGACAAAGCCAAAATACGTCCAAGAAAAAATATACCAATAGGGACGTTTAGTTCCGGCAAAACTTTTTTAATAGAAATCCTTATCTTTCGCTAAACGAGATACTCGCCTAAGCTATTTGAACTTGCGGACCCTTTTCTAGTAAACAATTCCTGGTAACATGGATGTATACAAGAAGATTATACGAGGAAAATGAATTTTATTTCAAACCAACCTGTACTACTTTTGTGTCTTTCTCCAGATTTGTCTCCAAGGGAACCAGAAGATCCACGTAAAAAGCCTTCAACTGAAATAAACATGAATATTTTAGTCTCAGTCTTTGCCAGTTAAATTGAGTATAAGTACAGGAAAAACGTTAATTGGTTTTCATAGCCGCAATATTAGTAAAAATAATGGTCTAGACTCACTCCATTTGGTTTTTGCTGAGAAAATGAGCGCATTTAGGTACTAATGAATGACTACTATGACGAAAAAAAAAACACTTACAATATTCATTTGTTGGTCTTGTATTTCTCGGTACACTTCGACGACTTTCATTAGGGCTGTCCCTGTAATTATAATTAAATTTATTAGACGAAAATCCGAGACATAGGCACCTTGTAAATAGATTCTCATTCACATTATAACTTCTACTTTCTAATTTAAGAACACTAACTTTCATAAGTAGTTCGACAATGGACAAGATGAAGTGAATTTTCCGTATAGATAATATCGAAACAACGCCGAAGTTTTGTGGTTTATTTTTCGTTTCTTTGCATTAAGTTGGAATTGGCACAGTACAAAAAGAATGTAACGTAGGTCGCAGAAAAACTGCCACAGCCCCAACCTTGCTTGGCCTAGAAGTTGTGGCGTTATTTCTCTGATATTTGTGGTGAAGAAAAAATGTATTATATTAAAAAAACCGGCAAAAACGCCCAATTTAATGGTGTAAATGGCGGAGAATACTTTTTAACTGTTGTTTTTTGAGCCAATAAACCGCACGGAATCGGAAAAATAAACGCCGCGGTCGTAATAATGCCAAAGTCTTGTCGCGAAGTTTCTGCATGGTGTGTCGAAACCCTAACGCTAATGCATTCAGTTTTTGCCAAAACCATGATCGATTCAATTTGACGGTTCTTCAGCTCCTGATTGACATACTGTTTTGCTGTTATTTTTTGAATGAAAACCAGTTGTTCAGGTGTCTGAGAAATCCAACAATAATGTTAGTCCCGTTGTATACACCTACGCCTTTGAATGTTATTGAGGTCGTTGACCAGGATCTAAGTTAGTGGCATTAGTAAGTGCAAATAGATTAGCTTACTATAATATTGATGTGATAAATATTATGATTAAAGTTACCTATATCGGCACATCCTCCCCAAGTTCCTTGTTGAGCTTGGCGACCCAACTTGCCTACGGCATCCACATATAGACGAGAAGCCGCTGCAGCTCCTGTTTAGAAAAAAATATGTAAGAGCGTATGAACGTAACAGGTATTAACATTTTTTTCCAAAATTGTTAATCAATATTTAGGTACATTATAAATCCTTTCTTTTACTGTAGCCTATATTTGTGATAAAAGATATTACAGAATTCAAAGCAAATAGTTCGCATTCGATAACTACCTACTTAGTTTTTCAAGCATTTAGTATTAATTACACTGCCCCAAATGGGTGAATTCATTGAAGCTTATATATACACTTAACCGATACCGATAGACTGTGTAGTATGAAACATTTCGCTGTACAACAACAATCAACCATATGAGTAATTTTCATTTCACATCGAAACTTTTTGTAATAATTCATTTTGCATGGCTACCAACCAGTTAAACTCAAATAATTTCCCTGAATATCTGTTAGCTAACGATTATCAGTATTTTTGGCAAAAGCTTTAAACAATTTTTAAATCCTAATAACCCTGGTTTGATCAAGGTAGATAAATTACCGAACACATCCATTACCCCATGTTTATAATAATGACCAAAAGACCAAGGACGAAGACTGGGCCACAATGATTGAACACTTAATGTTAATAATTCACCCGGGATGTTATGAGCGCGAGGACACGTCGTATATTGCCCGGCGGGCCGGGTTTACAACACTTAAATAGTCCGAATAACCCATTTAAGTGTTGTTTAGTGAAATAAATTAGTTTGCCGCAAACCGGCCTCACAATAAAGTAACGAGAGCCATACATCGCACAATGCAGCAGTTTATGGCTGTCGAGCGTCGGCTATAATACTCTAGATAAGCCAGCGGAGACAATTTGGCACAAACTACGCCCCAGTTCTGTAGCCAAGCAAGAGTATACTGAGGTTTTGCATATAGATGCACCTATTTGGCTTACGGTACATAAAATTAATTGCCCATGCTTCACTGGGTACGCGTCATTCAACTCTACTAAAGTAAAAGTGTAAATAAAGCTATTATTATTAATGTTTCATCAATCGCATTAACTGCTGCGTGAGTCGGTCGCGAAAATAGACTTCTTGGAAATAAAACGAAAGTCGATCCAAAAAGGATACAGCGGAGAGGGTAAACGAACCTTTAATGTCTTAGATAAGGCATTAATGTTTGAAGATAGCTTAAGTATAATAAAGCTTGTAACGGCATTGGAGTCGGGACTGGCGAGTTTTATTTCGTTACCTATCAATAATAGTTGATTACGTAATGCAACTATCATTTCGCAAAAACTCAGTCCGCCAAATTGATTTAAAGGTAAAAACTGGCCAAGTGTGATTCAGACTGGCGCACCGAGGTTTAATTTTGCAGAAATTTGCTGATACAAGTATATCAAACCTTTTCGTTTGTTTTTTTTCCTTTTTGTACAATAAAAAGTATAAACACACAAGCCAAACCAAATATACGCTATAATCAGCCATATCTATGAAAATCCAGTCTTAGTAGAGCCATGCCTCTACCTAAGCAAAAAGTACGCAGTGTGGAGTCATATAATTGGAACATTATTTACTCGTATTATCGTCAGGAATACGCTGTTAAAATATTTCGGGTTATTAAAGCCCACGGTGTATATTGGTTAATTGAGATCTCTCGTAATTTTAACGGCGAAAGAAAAATGTACACTACGTATTAATTTCAGATTTTAAAACAAAAAATAGGTACTTATATACCTTTAAAAATATTCTTTGACGATTTGTATCGCTTCGGATCAACAAAATGCATACACTGAAAACATTTTAAGACTGCAGTTACAACTTTTTAGTTATATAACCTGTGTTACAGATGGATTACACAGACGAACGGACACATGACGGTTCAGTTTGGACTACTCAGATACGGAACCCTAACATAAAACAAATAACACATAAATGAACGGACTGATCATCATCCACTTTATTAATTTATTATCTACAGGCTTATGTATTTAATACGCACACTACTTAATAATACACATGCAATGTAGAAAATATAAGGATTACCATTATTATTTTGGATATCGGATGTAATGTATAAGGTATCTAATTATGACATATTAGGTACATCGTATTAGGTAGGCAAGATTCATCAGCGACATAACTACATAAAGTAAGTTTAAAAGTAATAGGTATTAAACTTACCATGTAAAGCTTTTAGGTAAGCTTTACCAGCCGTTATCATCTGACGGGCGCCAGGGTTGAACTTATCCAAAATGTTCTGTAACAAAAATAAAACAAACTTATGAAATCTATTCGAGCGGAACCAATCAGTGATTTCATTGTTATCCGAACAATTGAAACATAACGTCGGCGTTCATAATTACGAAATGGTTTCGTTACGACATCATTGAAAATTAGATGTTTTTTTCGGGTCCCTGACGAATTTTTGATGGTGTATTTTTATTTCAAAGAATTGTTTCACGGCCTTTTATACATCCCTCTGCTGGGAACAGGGCTCCTCTCAGATTCAGAGGGCTTAGACCGTAGTTCTAACGGCGGTCCAGTGCGGACCGGAAACTTCGGAAACTTTTGCAAAATAACCACGTTAGTTCCGTTGTTTGCCACGTTCATTAAAATCTTTACAATCAAATATTCCTTTTTTTTCATCTAACTAGTCATTTATAAGTATAGAAAGCATAGAGAAACCTTAGTCTGTAAAAGGCATTTTATAGACTAAGGTACGACAAGATGCTTGTAGGTTGATGAAGGCTCGTTCATTTGCGATTGCAGTAGAAATGAGGCCTTAGACCGTAAACAGATGTCGGAATGTGGCCTTTCAAGGATGCTGCGCGAGGCGCGGCTACCTGCCGGAGCAAGAGTCGGCATTCCGATGTCAGTTTAACTAAACTTTTGTAAATACTCAATATGGACTTGAATATTAAAAAAATGGTACAACTCGGTGAGTATATTATGTGTGGTAAAATCCAAACGTACGTAAATCTAAATCAATATAAAGTTTGCGTACAATTTTCATTTTTAACACACGCTTGTTATTAACTGTACTCAGAATTTTCTCGGAAAATATTTTTTTCGTAATTTTCATAAAACATATTTAACCTAACCTACTGTGTTCTACCTACATATAAAAGCAAAAGAAAATACACTGAGAAAAACTTTCGGTTTCAGAGAAATTTGAGAGTTTGGAAATTAAAGATATGGCAAACAATAATTCTGTATTAGATTATACTTGCATTTAAGTACCTCCAAAACACGTATAGGTAGGTACGTATTAATTTCGAATTCCGAAATTTAATTCGAACAAACGAATATTGCAAGTTAAATATCTAAAAGCTTGTAAAAACAATTAGGTACCTTTTGAAATAATAATCGATGTTTATTTTTCAAACAGTTTTTAGTTATTTTTTAATGTAAGAAGTAGTAATAGTTTTACGTTATGAAGCTTTTAAAAGGGTAGGTTAACAAGCAATTCCCAGAAAAAGAGCAACCACTAAACCTGACCCCCATAATATACCTCTATTATTAATATTGATATTGGAGAGTTTATATAAAAATACCTTATTTGCAGTAACCTACGCTTTACGGAGTACGCTGTTAACAGCGTTAATGGATACGTACCTATAGATAGGTGAACGCGGTTCAGCAAATGGCCCGAAATACGCGCGCCTTACAAAACCCAATGCATTTTCCCTTTTACCCTAATATCCACTGGTCTTCGGTGCCACGTGGCCCCCAACTACGTGTTAATGTGTTTTACGATCGAACCCAGTCAAAATTTGCCGCGTAATACGGATATGTTCAACGCGTTACGCTACGTGATAATAGCTCCTTGGAAATAGAAAGAAGCCCACCGAACTAATATGAGGAATAGAAATGTTATCGTCTGTATGTCTTTGTATAATCGGTGTCACAACTTTTTCGCCTCTCGCACTGTCAGAGGCTAAATTTTTTTGTGTTTTCATAACTTTTATTAGAATGCGATAAACAATAATGAAAATTTAATCATTTTTTAACCTTCATCTCTGCAATAATCCATTTGGCAGTTGGCTGTGCTGGAAAAATAAAAATATGTATGCTTTTTTGGTTATATGTGCGATCGAGTTTATCGCTTGCATGACATTTATATTCTATTTTCCGTACAACGCTGCCCCTGATTTCGCTGATTATTTTTCGTGATAAAAAAAGTGACGTCCCCTTAAAATCATTTAAGATTTGAATGGCGCTGTCATCATTTATTCAGGGGCGGGGGTGTCGTTCATAACAAACACTCTAGTCTGCTGTTAAATAACTTATCTGCCTCCATGTTATTTCGTTCGATGCAGAATTTTCTTCGGCATCCAAGGAGCAGGCGGGAAGCCGGGAAGCAATTTTTCACCGGATTCAGACGTACATTTTAAAATACCGAACGCCTTATGTCGTAGGCCGGCTGCTTATTGCTCGCGTCGGGCGCGTAAATCTTGGGGAGGGTCCGTGTATAGCTTGTCAGGGCCAAGGGTGAAAAATAGATGTGCACTTACAAAAATTAAGTAGCACCGGAACTGAGGGACGCGGCCGATATTGGAAAAAGGAATTAATGGTGAATTCGCTTTATTTTGATATTATTCATAGATTTGTAAGGTAACAGAAAATAATTGCGTCACTAGCGTTTAGCATAAGTAAGGATGTGTCATAAAAAACTCCATTTGAAAACATAAATGTCAACTCGATCATAATTATGATCATGGCCAAATTTAGCTGTAATAAGAATAAGTAATGTATTATTTATTTATATATTTTTTTTTCGATTCAATAACAAATGCACTGATGAACAAAGATTTTGAGTAATTTGAAAAAGTGACTCGTTCTTTTTGTCCGTCAGTATCCTTACTGAAACTCTATCTGTCTGTCTTTTACTACTTCATACGCTCAAACCGCTGAAGCGATATTTAGATGACATTTGGTACGGAGATGGTTTGAGACCTTGGGAAGGGCATAGTTTATATCCCAGAAAATTGCATAGTTCCGGCGGAATACCGTAGTACCTAAGGTCGGGGTATTTTGACCCATTGAAGGGTTACTTTGGCCCATATAAAAACCACATAAAAACGTAAAATAAAAACATAAAAACGTGATCGATCAATAACACCAACCACATGGCAAAGAGCCATAATTCGCAAAGCAAAAATCAAACCACCGACCGACCGACCGACTTAGCTACTCGAATTAAATGATATTTTTTTTAGGGTACCGATAAACGAATTATTCACAGTCAGTCGCGAGCTACAGCTGGTATTATAAAAGAAGCATTAAATAAAACTGTACTTGAATTGCATCTTGCGAACAAAACGCATTAGCACCAACACACTAAAATAAATTTGTTTTCGCTTCCGGGAATAATTCTAACAATTCGTAATGTAATACAGGCGGCCTTATCCCATCCTCTTTATTTGTGTGGCACGTAGCAAACGACATTTGGTACCAAATTGCCTCAGGCAGACTTCGTGAGGCGTCGCTCCCTGTCCTACCCTTTCCTCTAATGTCCTACGCACACGTATCACATCTTTTTATATCAAACAGAATACAATAATCTAGCATTGAAATTCATAATGTCATGAAATTGGTACAGAGGCAAGCTTTACGATTGGTAGTACGTGTTATGGAAGACGAAAGATGGCTTCATATTTTGTGTTTTCCTTGTACAACTTTGACATTTTGGTAAAAAAGGAGATGGCGTTACTTCAACGCATTTTGTTTGGAATGCTAGGAATATTATACACCTAATCGATAAAAAAGTGAAATAAGAGAGGCCAATCCTGAGCCGGGGAAAATAGCATTTTTAGTTTTATTTTGAAAACCTCATTGCATTCATGATTTAGATTCAGTAATTCGTAGTCGAGTAAAGATGTGTATAGTCGGCGCTCGAACGTAAATATACACTTTTCTTTGCAAATTGTATTAAAAACTAGACATTTATGTTAGGGATCCCAGCGTACAGTACATTTTGAACTAATAATAAGTTGCGAAACATCGTTTTTAATGCAGATATTATTTGTATATTGTGAAACGTAATTAATTGGCTTCTGCTACGGCTACGTGATCATTGGCCGCTGTTTGTGATAGTAGTTTGCGACAAGGATATTAAATTTTATATCCAGCCGGTAAAGCAAATTGCTTTGAGATACCTTTATTACAAGGAAGAACTTAGAATGTTTGTACACTGATGTAATAGAATGTTTTAAATCGTTTTTTAAAACAAATTTTGAACGCTAGGTATAGAATCCAATAAATTAAGGGTAATTTTTGTAGATGAGAAAACTACGAAAAATTAATAAATGGAATTCGAAAGTTTCTGAAATGTAGGCGATAAGAAGTTTGACTAAGTATGGAAAAAAAAAAGATTTGAGAACATATATTTTACTAACACATTCGTATATATTGATCATCATTATATCAGCCGTTGATACATTTGAGGGCCAGATTTTTTCCGCTCTTAGATGCAGGGATCTGTAAATACTGGATATTTATAGAGATGGCCGTTCAAAACGTATAGTATTTTGTCATTTTATTAATGTTTCCAGTTTGGGTCCAATTTAGAATTTCTAAAAATCCTTTATAAAATCTTGTATTCCAGACAGAGATGTTTACTTAGACGAAACACTTGTTGCCCCTTCACGCGGTCGCCGTGTTTACAATGCAATAGCGAGCTGCACTGCAACGGGGAAGACGGGGTTATGTTGACTCGCCTCCAGCTTTATAAAACTAAAGATAACTTTACTATTTAACCGAGGCAATTCTGCATACTCTGCAAAGCTTAATAAAATATCGTTTGAATGAAAGAGCTCTTCATTTTAACAAGCTTTTATTCTTTTTTTCTCGTCAAACCTTATAAACTATACATAAATAACAATCATAACAAATTTAAACTGTCTCCAGCCCGACCCAAAGGTCCCCATTACACCAGCAGCGTTGCCCCGCTGAATAGCAATGGAGACCTGCCGAACTAACCAGGACCCTGAGCGGGGTTCGTTGCCCTTTTCCCTCAATCGTCGTTTTATTTAACTTATTTTTATTAGAAATGTTTTTTATGTGACAACAAGATTAATAACGACGAAACTTATACTCAGTTTCATTATAAATGCTTTAACAAAAGAACAAAATTAAGTAAGAATGTTCGTGACTACCTAAAACTAAATGTAGATTTTGAAGAGATATACCTACCAACGATCGTGGGGGCGTGCGTTTAATTAACATCTTTAATTTGCTAATTAAACCATTACTTGCATTTTTAATTCTCCCCAATAAGGTAGGAGGAAACTCTCAAATTACAATCTAAGTCCGCTTCGGGCCAGCTTTAACGTCATCACGGCCTGCAATTTGTTACGAACCCGACAATGCACCTTTGGAGTTCTTTTCCGAAGGAAAATAAAAGAGTCGTCTTAAGTTCTCTAAATGAAGTTGACTACAAAAGGCGGAGCCCGTAATTCAAATGAACGCAGCCGGTGCCGACCGCTTCGATTCTCCGCTTTGAAAACTTTAATTTTTATCAAAGTTTCAGACGCGGTACTTAACAAATACTTCTCACTAAAGAGTTCGTTCTTCGAATTAATTATTGTCACTTTGTTGCAGTGCATCTGAACGACGTTATCTACGATTTCCTTTTTATAATTCCACTCTCCGTCCTTAAGTAATATAACGCTGACATGCCTCAAATTGCTGCCATTGCAGATTTGTAATTACATAGCGTTAAAGAATCATACGTTTACTCGTAGTTACTACACTTATTTATTGTTAAGGTAAAAATGAGCACATAGAATTCTAAATATGTGCCTAGCACTATTTACTTATTTGATTAAAAAGCCTTATGTAAATTGTATACAAGACTTCAAATCTTCGGTAGGTACCTACCCTAGAAATGACATGTTGTTTAGAATATAGAGGTTGGAATGATTATGCTAACATTGCGGTAGCGTAATGTGGTTCCAGCTATCGTAATATTCAACAAGGTTGACACTTGTCATAGGAGCTCAATATAAGTTATTTATTCATGTAGAACGTTCAACCGGCATTAGCGTCTATTGTCTGTTGTTTGTGCCGTTCACTGTCGTTTACTGTGACAATTAGAACTCGTGGCAAGGCCGAAGTTCTTGCTAAGTTGCCTTAATGCTGTTTGCTTTGACTAAAATGTTGACTTGGCCCGGTGCTGGTGTCCGAGGTTTGCTATTAGATGGCTAACAACATCCTAATAGTAAGACATCCACTTATAATGGCTGTTTCGAACTTCATTGCAACCATCGTTGCGGATCTCTAGTGATAGTAGAATGTTTAGTTATTTGTTTCAGTATACATTTTTTTTCCTTTATAATTTTACATTCACAAACAATGCCTCAAAGTCGCTAATTTCAATTATTACTCAATAGTGTACTTAAACAGATTATAAGGTCTCGTTGCCTACCTGAAAAGTCGAATAATTCTTGTCAAATAGCACAAGTAAGGGACGGTATTTTAGTACTTTTGAATAATTGCCTACAAGCTTTTTGTAAGAGTTAAATATTGGGATTATTCAATATCTACCAATTAAAAGTTTTACACAGCATGAAAATCTTGATTGCTATTAAAAACCTCTATTTCAAGTAAGTTAGATTTTACTGTAAGCAAATTGACAATTTTACGTAATTAATTGGGCGATATTAATAATTTCCTTGACGCGACTACTTTGCTACCGCGATTCAATTAAAAGGGATCTCAATAATAATTCTGATAATTGTATAAAATATTATTTTTGCCTTTCTTCTCTAATTTAAAGATTTCATTAACAGTTAATTAAATGTAAAACAGTCAAACATTCTCATGAATCCTTTATTAATTAAAGAAGTTTGATAACTTTCGGGCGTATCCCACGCACGCCTGTTATTAAATTACCTACTTGTCAGGTAAAATTGAATTTAATTATTCAGGCATATGCTATTTCAGATCAACCTAGATTTTAAATATATATCTAAGCTTATATTTTGATTTCAACGAGATTATTAATTTAAACCTGCATCAATTAAAGAACAATTAGGTAAAGAATGACCTGAAAGTAATGTAGAGTAATTAATTAACTAGATATGTTTGATAAAAAATTATTTTGATTTTGAAAAATTTGGAATTGGAATAAAAAATACAAAAAGATTCCAAAAAAACAATCTTATATTTGATAAAAGCTACTAGGCATACTTCTTAGCAAGATTAAAGGTCTATTTATATTTAGTTCAATTGTTAAGTGTTTGGTGCTAGGATACCTACATACAACTGACATACTCATTTAATAATGCTTAAACGTCCTACATTTTATCAGTCTAATTTCAACACATAAGTTAATATACTTAATGTCCAGCATTAACTAAGATTGAACACTAATTTTCTATATGTTCAAAATTTCACTCTGTATATATGTAATTGCTAGCTTTTGCCCGCGGCTTCACCCGCGTGGAATTCGGTTATCGGGCGCTGTTCCCTCGGGAACTGTGCATTTTTCCGGGATAAAAAGTAGCCTATATCACTCTCTGGCCCATACACTATCTCTATGCCAAAAATCCCGTCGATCCGTCGCTCCGTTTCGGCGTGAAAGACGGATGAAAACTGTTGAAATATGCAACATGTTTGAATATATATACATACTAGCTTTTGCCCGCAGCTTCGCTCGCGTTAAATTTGGAGTAACATACATTTCTTCTTCTTCTTCTTCGTCAGCGCGTTTTCGCCCACCGTTGGGCATACGCCTCTCCAGCCTTTCTCCACCCGGATCGACTGTCCGTCTCTCTCTTCCAGACCGGTCCTTTACTCCGGACATTAACTTTCTGCGATCCTTTTTTCGTGTTTTGATTAATTTTCGGAGAATCACATGGAAATACAAATACGGACAGATTTTCTTTTAGACAGATGGTGCAAATTTTGTAATTCAAAAATCAACCTACATACGTAATTAATTATGATTCTTACCAGCTTTGAAACCCTGCTTCGCTGATTCAGGGTTGAAATTTAAGAAAACGTTAAAGTACTACGCGTTTCTTTTGCCCGCGACTTCATACACCATATAGGATTATATGCCAAGAAATTGTAAAGTAGTGCACCCTAGTGCACCTCTGCATTACTTTAGGTCCATCTATGCCAAATTTCACACCGTAGCATGCTGAACGGTTGTGTTGCTCTGAAAACGAGCTCTGTTGAGTTCGAAACGCGTCAGTGTAAAGTGGTGGTGTGATGATAGATGTGTGATTTGTGTGTTCTTACAGTGTGGAGGTGGAGGAACTGCATGAACACACATTGCATGGGCACAAAAGTAGCTATCATAAAGGTCGCGGGTGGGCAAAGTAATTGTGTCAGCTCGTTGAACGTACATGTGAAATTTCGTATCTACGCTATCAGCCCTTGAGGGGTTCCGTCATCAGCAGACGACCCTGGCTGCAGCATCAGGCGATGTATATAATATAAACGCATTGTCCTTGAAATTTAACAATCATGTAAAATCTTTTGCGTGTGCCATTAACTTTTGAGGAGTTCCCTTCTACGGAGACGATCCTCGCCAGGATCAGCAGGATGTCACTGATAATAATTGTTACCAGATTTACATCAGTTTGCCAAATCTCGAGTCCCCAGTTTTATTGGATTAGCTTATGCGTTTTCTGATTCAGTTGGTATATAAAATTCTCTTTATTCATTTTATCCCGTGGGATATTCGGAAAATCTTTGAAACAGTTTTTACCTATTAGTATTATCTACCTGCATGCCAAATTTGAAGTCTTTAATATTTATAATTACGGATTTAAGGCCACTTGGAAGCGAAAATATAAATCCCATTTTATTCCCTATCCCATAGGAATTTTGATAAATCCTGAAAATAGTTTTTAGCTGTTTAGTATTACCTACTTGCTCGCCAAATTTGAACTCTCTAATAATTATAGTTACGGTAAAAGGGTCAATAATTGAAAGTGAAAATACAAATCCTTTTTATTCACTATCCCGTGGGAATTTCGTAAAATCCTGAAAGTCTTTTTTAGCTGTTAGTATTACCTACTTGCATGCCAAATTTGAAGTTTCTAAAAATTATAATTACGCAAATAGGGTCATTAATTAAAAGTGAAAATATAAATCCCATTTTATTTCCTATCCCGTGGAAATTTTGCTAAATCCTGAAAACTGTTTTAAGCTGTTAGTATTACCTACTTTTTCGCCAAATTTGAAGTCCCTAATAATTATAGTTACGGAAATAGGGCCATTTCAAGGTGAAAATAGAAATCCCATTTATTCCCTATCCCGTGGGAATTTCAAAAAATCCTTTCTTAACGGATGCCTACGTCATAACATCTACCTGCATGCCAAATTTCAGCCCGATCCGTCCAGTGGTTTGGGCTGTGCGTTGATAGATCACTATGTCAGTCAGTCACCTTTGAGTTTTATATATTTAGATAGAACAATATACAGGTCCAACTAAAAAAAAGGTATATTAGGCACAATAAAATTAAATAAGCTAAAACTATAATAAATCTAAAAATTGACCCTGCGGCATGGTACCAAAGATGCTGGCAGCAACATTAAATACAGTTTTTTTTTATAAATATTTTTATTTACAAATAATTATTTCATTTCATTTCATTCTTTTTAAAAACTAAATATCGACCCTGACAAATAAATATTTATATATTTAACAACAAGGAGCTGTTCCAAATGTTGAGTACCTACTAAAACTGTGCCTTCAATCGCTCAAAATAATTCTAAAAGTGGGAAAATACCGTTCCTCGTCCACTGAGTTTCCTGGGCAGGTACTTGAATTTGACTGCTACGAGTACTTCAGCGTTTATTGCCTCTGGGTATGAATCGTTAACTATCCTACCCAGAAATAGTAAAAATATAGTCGAAATATGCATCATCACAAGATTTTAGCTAAAATATGCAATAACCGATGATAACCAGATAAATATGTCAATCCGGTCTCTAATTATATATATCCATGCAAAATTACAGATATGTAGTAACAGTCAACGTCATAAATAAGATCACTTTTGTACCTTGTCACTTTAACGTCATGTTTGAAAAGCCATACTAAATTGTGTAACGACTGAAAGCGACAAGGTACAGAAATGATCACTTATTTATGACGTCTCTGAACTAAGTCGCGGACATGGTGAAACTATAAAAGTTCCTGTTAGGACTACGGCAGCCTAAAAAGTAGTACCTAAGTTCATAAACTTATGTTCGATGAGCTTCATCGATGAATCACATTTAGCATATCGCATTGTTACATCAATTATTAATCGGCATTGGCGGTTTATAATGAAACGGCCGTAACGAATTGTGTTGTGGTCCACTTTCATTTGCGGTTATTTTCAGAAATTTACGACTATTTTTATTTTAAAGTGGCCGCATCTGCAGTGGTACTAACGCCAAAAGCAGTGCTTAATGCGCTTAATGGCTTTATAATTCTATAGGCATTTTATACATATAAAATAAAAATATTAGATAAATAATATGAATATATAAAGAATTATTAAACAAAATGACATGTAATAATATTACCAATAAAGGAGTATGAGTATAAACAAATTTGGATAAGTAATCTTAGAATAGTTCTAAGCGACTTGATAAATTTTATTATTAACCTTATGCTACTTGGACAACTATCACTAGTACTTAATTCATAAAAAGGTTTAATGAAAAAAATAATCAAGGTCCCACGTCAGTCAAAACTAGATTTTGATTTCCTCCATCATAAATCCGTTAAAAAACATTCCATTCAACACATTAGTTTAAATCGACGCATACAAAAACTTGATTTGGTAAAGACAATGCCAACATCCACGCCGCGAATTACGCAGTCTAATCTCACAACGTAAAGTCACGAATCGAGCCTTCGCAGCCGCATTCCTCGCGTTCCTTTGCAAGGTGCCGCAATAGGCGTTTTAAGACAATCCACCTGCCATGGCGCTTAAGCCAAAGGCGTAGGCTTCTGAAATGGAATATCTCTGCAAAG